>NW_008669971.1:0-1658 GCF_000695815.1 Acanthisitta chloris | reverse complement strand
TATTGCAGAAGCCACCTATTCACTATGATGGTCAACATGCTTGCATGGGTCTTGTACTTAACCCTCTATATTTTTAAACACATGGGGAACTGCCTGCCGGTTGTAATGTTCCTGTGTAGACCAGAGTATGTTATGAGAATTGTGTTATTGGTATATTATGTCTATTGCATGATAATGTCGGAGGCAATGAACATCATTCGAAATATATAGTCAATTTTGTTTGCTGGTCCTAGTCTAGGCTTCTTGTTCTGGAGCCTCAACAATTCCACTCAGCCCTTGGGGGGAGGAGCGAAGGACGTTTTTATCCAATTTTTGGAAAATAGGGAGTCCCCTCGGAATGTAAAGAAAGCCATAAACTTGTTATTGGTTCTGCTTTGTCTTCTCTGCATGGCCTATACCATGTATACCATGCTGAGAGTCAGAACGCCTGGTGTGGCACATCATGCTCAGAAGGGAAATAAGGAAAACAGCAAGGCAACAGGCACCATGTCTGTGCAGACTGACACGGAGGAGAAAGAAACCTAAAGCACCATCAGCGTCTCCA
Source organism: Acanthisitta chloris (assembly GCF_000695815.1). NCBI lineage: Eukaryota > Metazoa > Chordata > Aves > Passeriformes > Acanthisittidae > Acanthisitta > Acanthisitta chloris. The sequence continues at coordinate 1,114 of NW_008669971.1, read as the reverse complement.
CACAAACCGTCACCGAACCAGAACAGCCTAAACCGGTAGCAGACGCCCCCGTTCAGAAGAAGAAATCAAAGAGCAAATCAGTCCGCATAGTGACTGACAGGGATGCGGCAGGACCCACCCAGCAGAGGAGACAGAGCCAGGGATCATCACTCACTCTCTCTATCCCTGAGTGAGCTGTGTGAGCTGCAGAGGGATTTCACCCACCAGACAAACGAGTCCATCCTGACCTGGCTGCTCCGTATCTGGGACACTGCAGCCAACAACACCATTCTGGATGGAAGTGAGGCCAGGCATCATTGACCAGGGGATCGGGAGAACCCAAGAATCTCTCAGCCTCTGGCAGAAACTGTTGACAAGTGTGAGAGACAGATACCTTTGTAAAGATGATCTCCAGGTACACCAAGGAAAATGGAGCACAGTGGAACAAGGCATCCGATGCCTGAGGGAATTGGCTGTGCTGGAGATCATTTTCTCACAAGATGAGAGGTTTCCTAAGAGCCCAGATGGTGTCCAGTGCACGTCACAGATGTGGCTGAGATTCGCACGTCTTGGACCAGAGATGTACTCCCATTAGCTGGCAATGCTGCAATGGAGGGGAGGCGAGGACAGGGTGGGCACCTTGGTCAACAAACTAAGAATTTATGAGGACACTCACCGCACCATTTCGCCCCCATGGCATGTCTGTGGAAACAAGAGCAAGTCCGGTGCTTCATCAAAGAGGGCCATCAGAAACTGAAAAAGGAGCTTAAGGAAGAAATCTACCATATTTGCGAGAAACAACAAGAGTCTCTGCCATTAGGAGCAGGCATCCCCCAGCCAAGAAGAGAGGATATACTCCATGAGATAACATCTGGTTTCCTCGTTGTGAGCATGGAGAAGACATGAGGAAGTGGGATGGAAAACCCACCTCCTCCTTAGCAGCCCGGGTGTGTGAACTGAAAAGAGGGATAACTACCACAAGAAGCTCACCTAGAGTCAACACTGCTCCAGTCTCTCATGGACAGAACACAAGAAGGTATAGTAATGATAATATGACTGATCCACTAGAAGGGACATCAGGTGCATATTCACCAGAAGGGAGTGACAAGTACCATGACCAGGAATAGAGGGGCCC
>NW_008669970.1:6405-28319 GCF_000695815.1 Acanthisitta chloris | reverse complement strand
GTGCACAGGTTGCCCAGGGAGGCTGTGGCTGCCCCAACCCTGGCAGTGTTCAAAGCCAGGCTGGATGAGGCCTTGAGCATCCTGGTCTAGTAGAGAGTAGTCCCTGCCCATGTCAGGTGGGTTGGGACTAGGTGATATGTGGGGTCCATTCCAACCCCTAAAATTCTATGATTCTATGATATTCAATACAATAAAATCGTGCATTTTGTTTTAGTCTGCACTGAAGGAATAAATGTACATGAAAATGTGACAACTTGGGTGCATCGGTGTTTTACACAAGGCTTAGATTTATTTATTTTTCTCCATTTGCTCAGATAACGTGCTTGAGAGAAATTAACATCAAAGAGGAGCAACCATAGGTGATTCTTCATTTTATTCAAGCTTTGACTTTCCTGGCTTTCTGTATATAGAAATGTTGAAGTGTTTCTAATCCAAGACATGTACTTAGCACAGTTCAGTCATTGTAATAGTGAAACTGGTGTAACAGTTTAAAGCTGCTCATATTGACATAAGCAATGTCAGTGAATGGAAAGTTGGGAATAAATATTAATACAACAGTATAACTCCATCCATAGCTGTGCTGGAGTTGACAAGAGCTGATGGAGCTTCTATGGAGAATACTGAAATGCCTCTCAGTGCCTGACAGTTTAGGGGGACTGTTTTTTCTGCCACTACCTGCCTTTCAGGAACTGCCCTGTGGCTGCATTTCCACAGCTTGTCTAAACTGGAGTAGAGTCACACCTGTGCCAAAAATGGCCCAGCCCATGTGCCAGCACATCTCTTGGTGCCACTAGTATGCTGATATTTGATTACTGAGCTGAACTTGGCCGTTTTCACGTCCCTCAGTTTCTTCCCTTCTCCTGCGTTAGTGCTCATCCAGACCCACCTGCCAGCATGGCTAAGTTACTGCTGTGTGGACACTTGTCCTGGCTTGGAGAAGGAGGTGGTGCATATGAGTGGTTTGGCAGGTTGAAGAGTCCGGCAAGGTAGAGGGCTGGAGTATGACTAAATGTATTTAATGATTCTTGCATGTGTTTTATTTCCACATCTGATAAAAACTACTAAAATAGAATTTTCCTTAAGAAAGTAATTGCAGTCTCAACGTTTCAGGAACAATACAGTGGTAAGAAAAAGTATATGTACTTGTTGATACATGTGCTGTATTTTAAAGGCTAGTGTCCGGACTATCTGGTCCCTGCAATGGTGTGAGGAGCCAGTTTTAAGCTGTGGGGGTGAAGGGAGGAATGAAGGGGAAAAGAAGTTTCATGTGCTAAAATACTGCTAACAGGGAAAATAAGAAGTGCACCTTCTAATGTTTCAATACAGTGTATTCTGGTCCAAAGGGGGAACATCTTTTTTGCCTGAAGGGTGTTTCTGGCTTACTGAGTCAGTCAGTCAATAGAAAGAAAAAATAGCTACCTGTGTAGGGTAGTGCAGAGCAAGAACCTAATTGAGCCACTTCGTGTTCCTCTGTGAGGGAGGGAGCCCGTGTCTCTCCATTGGTCACCTAGTGAGCCTAAGACAATTATCCTCCCTAGGCTAGTGCTGGCCTCTGAATTCCCCCTGGCTTTCAAAACCACATGCTGGATGACCAATGTGCCCTGCTGACAGCAAATTAGTTACAGGGTTGGCATCATCTGCTTGTTCCAGCCAGGGCAGAAATAATGCCAGTAGGAAGATGGGAGTTTAGTCTTTCAGGTGAGCACTTGAATAAAGAAGCTATTATTTTAAAGTGTAATACCTGGTTTTGTCAAGCTGCTGCCTTTTAGTTAATAAAGGCATTTTTGTTAGACCGATGGAGAATTGTTTTATTTGGTATTTACCCTTTTCTTTTTTTTTGATTTAGTATTTTCTGCAGCACAATAAGGAGATTAACTGGAGAAGTGTTTTCTCAATCTGCCAGCAAAGTCTCCTTGTGACTAACAGTACAAAACTAAATGCTACTGATGGGACATTTTTTTATTTATTTCCTCAATCCGTTGTGCTGCTAGTTTGTGTGTGATCTAAACTCACACTCCTTGTGCCTGCATTGTGTCTGTATGAAATGTGCTAGAAGCAAGTCATAATTAATTGTATCCAGTGTTTGTAGGCTACCAGAGGTTCACTAGAAGTTTTTGTTTAGAGCATGTAGTGCACTGAAGGCATCAAACTGCAATTAAAACAACTTCTGAGGGCATCTGTGAGTTGTTAAGGTTTCACACTGTTCGTGGCATCTCCTGAGTAAGAGCTAGTTACGCTGTAAGGCTTAATGGGAAGAAAATCTCAGTCCGTGTTTTTCCCCTCTGTGTGTTGCCTGATTGACCGTGGGAAACTGGAGGAGGAGGGGTAGGAAAGGGCACTAGAAAAACTTTCACAATTAGCTCTCCCTGCCTTCCAGACTTAACAGAGATGGCTTTTCATGCAGCTGTAAGGATTTTAAAAAAAATACTTTTTAGAGTGTCAAGTTTAGGATCACCTGGCCAGAAACATATGGGGATATGCGGGAAATGGAAATTTTCAAATTGCAGCAAGTGTGGTGGAGAGCAACCTCTGCATGAAGAGCAAGTCTGTCACGTACCAAAACAGCTGTCCCTGTGCTTTGTAATTGATCTGGAAATCCCAGCCCAAGATCATGAATCCTTACATGCCCTACAGACAAAATTCTTGCACACAAAAAAAAGGATGCTGTGTGTGGGAATATGCAGGAAAATGGTGGTCCTTAAATGACTGAACTGTACCCAAGATAAATCACATGTAAGCAGCTTCAGGCCTCATTAAACTACCAGGGTATTTTATTTTGTTTGTTTGTTTTGGTTTGGTTGAGGTTTTTGGTGATTTTTAATAGTTTTGTGAGGGGGTTTTATTTATTTTTTTAATGTTAATTTGATTAAGCTTTTAAAAAGTGCTGGGTGTTTTGGCATTTCTTTTACATCATTTAATTACTAAAAAAATTGAACCTGTGACAAATGCCATTGTGTATTGTAGTTTTTGGGATATAATTCACATATGCTGTACAGAGTACTTTGTTCTACATCATAACTTTGAAAGTAACAGAATGAGAAAAAGAGAGATGCTTCTTTTATAAATTAATGTTTTCCTGTAGTTAATGATATTATTTGAAGATGTAGTTCAGAAATAAAACAGATATAATTGTTTGACTATTTCTGTTCTTATGATGATTTATCTCTGTTTAGTGAACAGAATTTGTATAAAATCACAGTATTTACATTTGTTTTCCATGGTGCAGACTGAGCAGGTAAGATTCCCACTTAAATCAATAAAACTTCATTTTCTGTTTTCATTTAGAAAGTCATTGATGCAAAATGCTGATGTTTTTGTGGTTTTGTTCTAGTTGTTCTCCAACATCAAAGATGGTGAAGGTTTACAGTTGTTTGAGCAAGGCCATCGCACTGCACACAAGCAAGAATGTCACACCATGGAGGCAGTGAGGCTGGTGGAGTTCAACCTGAAGCAGGTGCTCACAAAGCTCATGACTCACATCTTTGGTGATGGTAGGTTCTTGCTCCTTCTGTCCCAGACGACTCAAATGGCTGAGAAAGCTCATTTGAGCTTTCTCAAAAGCTCAGGCTTTCAAGAAACCTTTTGCTGCATAATACAAACAGCAGGCTTAGGGGTGATATTGACAGCTGGTATACAGAAACAGCCACATGGGTTTTTTCAAATGAGAGTTACAGTAATTTTATGATTCTTCACTCATATTCTTTATTGTTATATTTTTTCTTATGCTTGGTCCGAGTTCCATCACAGTGTCTTTTAATGTCAGAGTATCTGGCTATTGATTGACCTTTCTGCTGTAAGCTGCATTTATAGTTATTGTTCTTTCATATATCCACATCTTGCAAAATTATTGAGCACAGCTCAAGAGGCCACATGCTCCTCTCTTGGTTTTCCTACATACTGTTGCATCCAACACAGTGTTGAATCATCAGGTTTTTGTGATTTGGTATGCAGCATGTCAGGGTAACTTAGGGGGCATGAATACAGGCAGAGGCATGTGCCAGGCCGAACCACAAACACTTGTCTGGCAGAAACTGTGTGTCAGAGTAAAGGTAGTGCAGCTGTCAGTGTGGGTCCTGTGAGGAGAGGCAGCTCCAGCACAAAGCTGTGCAGGATGCTCTGCTCGTCCTCATGGGCCTCCCATGTCCCCAGAGGGACAGAGCATGGGTGCAGAATTGCATCTGGGGGTGCATGAGAGCTTGGGTGCTGCTGGAGAGGGTGCAGGGAGATGTTCACATCTCACACCAGCAGTGTGGAGATTGACAGGGGAAGGGACAGGGTATGTATGTGCATGTGCTGCTTTGCTGCGTGCGCACGCAAAGTGCCTTGAGCATTTCCCTTGTGCAAATAAATTAAACCTTGCAGCTGAGAGGAGATGGTGTTTGCTAAGTTCACATCAAGCTGAAATATAATTGTTGTTTGGTACTTAGAGTGGAATGAAGAAGGGTAATGAATGTGTGTATGAATGAAATATCCTCTCCTCAGAAATAGCTGCTTTCAGTTTCAGGAACTGAATTTATAAATGGCCTGAGTCAAAATTGCTACATTAATGCTATTTCCTGGCAAGGAGGCTGCTCTTCTGAACTGATTCATTTTTCTGTTGAGGAAATACTGGATAGTATTAGAATGCATGAAGTATCCTGCCTACTTTCAAAGGTCTTTTAAGATACTCACTGCACTTACAGCAGTGGTTTCAAGAGTGGATTGATAATGGGTACCAAGTCCTATATATGACTGCTTGAATATTTTTCTGAAATTCTAAAGTTGACCTTTTAGCAAGCAAAACTTTTACCAGTTTTTGCTCTATTCCTCCTGGACAAAAATTTTTAAGTTCCTCAGCTGAGAGTTTCTTGTGGGTGTATATTACTTAACAGTGGCCTTTTGAAACATACAAAATGAGGATCAAAGTGAGTAACAGAAAGAATAATATTTTTAGATCAACCTCAGATGCTGAGGATGTTGTTTAAAGTGAGCAGTTTGTAGGAGTTATTAGTGATATCTGAGACTGCAGTGACATCCTTCTCTAACTGTTGACAGATGCTGCACTTCAAGCTGTTACTAGTTCTTCTACAGTCCACAAAGCAGCTAGAAACACGTTAAAAAATATATTCATAAGTTATTTTAAATGTGCAAACTAAAAGTAGATGCTGCCTTCTTCCTGTAGGGATTTTCTATTTCTAGGCCCCCAGTGTTTTTCCTGAAATACAATGACAAATATAATTAGTGATTTATATTTAATTATATATGTGTATGTGTGTATGCATGTATATATATATCTCCCCCTCCATGGAAACACTGGAATATAGTATTCGAAGAGCAAACTTCACATTAGGCACGAGGTATATGAGATTGGTGCACTGCAGGTGTCTTGGGACACACATAAATTTCTCTTTTGACAACTCTAATCTTGTAACTTTCATTTTGCTCTTCACTTTACACAATACTCATGATTACTTTTTTTTTGTTTCGACTCCTGTAGATTTTAACTTAAAATTTAAAATGTATTTCACTACATTGATTGCTCTTGGAAAATGACTATATTTTTCCCTTAGTCTGGATATTCCATAAGGCCCCATGTTCTGTTAAAAGCAAAAATTGCATTCCTTTTATACTTCCCATCAGTTGTATTCTTTGCAGCCTGTGCTGTCAGCAGAATGTTGTAGTGAAGTTGCACATCTTTTCTAGGAGGATAGCACAACCATAGCTGCAGTAAGCTGCTGAAATACTGCATTGTCATTTAGTAAACTGTTATTCATAGGCAGATTGTTTGGATTGTAGATAAGTCTGAGGTGCAAGTTAGTTTTACATAAACTAGCTTATGCTTGAAGTCCTGGACTTGGATATCTGTGCTTCTGCAGTGCTTCTCTGGGAACTTACCAGCTCAGGCTGATGACAGATTGAGGATCTCTGCAGGATCTCTGCAGAAAGGTTAGATCACTGACCTGCCCTTTTTTCTTTTTTTTTTTCTTCTTTTTGCATCGTTATAGGTTAGTTTTCATAATATTTAATGAGACAGCTTTGCTTTGCCTGACTCATCCCACACTGTCTGGGTATTTTAGTGTTGACTGTACATGCCAGTAAACAATGTAACAAAAGTTGCTTAAAAATCACTGCGGTGTCCTCAGGAAGGTCAAAGACTTCATGAAAATCTGCACCTACACTTATTCCAAAAGTTTGTCTTTATTTCTTTCTGGTTTTGCCAACAGGCAAAGGAATGACAGGTGTTAGAGGAGGGGGAAAGATCTAGATCATGCAATCACTTGTCTTAATTACTTTACAATATAAGACAGTTCTTTTTATGACATTTTCTAGTGGTATGCCATGCCTGATTTTGTATTCTACAAGTGATTGTCTTTCAGTTTCTTTCATGAAATTTTGCTGTCAAATGCTACACCTAGACATCAACTTTCTTAGTTTTCCTATATTACCTCCAGATAAGGAGCACACTTAAAATCCACTCATTTAACTTAGACCTCCATCTTCCCATACAGACCTGTCGGTGTAGGAAGTCTGTTATGTCTCATTTTACTTACTTTATAATAAGGCTTTCCAAGATTAGCTGTCTTAGCTTTCCTCATAAAGTTAGTCAGTTGTTCTCAACTATGGTTCTTTCTCTAACCCTTCTGTAGTTTGCCAAAAGCTTTCTGGACCCTGAGAGATTCGGAAGGAATCTTGCTATAGCAAATAGAATAAAATGACTGTGTGCTGGTTCTGTGATCTGTTGCTTTGCATGAAATGGCTCAAAATTCACTGCTGTCCCATATTTATCTACCCAGTTTCTAGGCACTGGTAAGGGAAGGCAGGAGAGTGAGTAATGCTGTGCTTTGACTGATGGCTTTGCTGCTGCTGGTTCTCACTGAACAGCCACTGGATGTCTTTTAAATCAAATGTGCTCTGTTCTTTCTTCTTCTTAACTCGGTTGTACTGATGTCACCTTTGAGTGCACAGTTTAAAAAGAAGGGAAAAATCATTTATTGAGGGCATAATGGTCTGGCTAATAACTTCTGAAAAATGTGAGCTAATGTAGGTTTATGGGCAGCCAGCTCCTGTCTGCTCCAAGTGTGATGAATTACCTGAAACAAAGAGGTGCAGAGTACTTACAAATCGACACACACCTCAAGAGGCCACAGTTCGATACCTTCTGTGCTTCCCAGCACCCGCCCTGCGCCCCGTTCCTTTTTCTCCCATAGACCTCATCTCTCAAAGTAATCCTTACAGGAACAAAGAGAATTTCTGGTCAGTGAAGACCATCTGGGTCTCAGGCTTTGTTGCTTCTGTGCTGCAGTGTAGCAATAGGCTGCTTTAATGTGTTTGGTTTGTTCTTTTTTTCTTTTTTTTCTTTTTTAGTGCCTTTGGTCAAGCCTTTTTCATTATGAGACTCAATTAGGCTAGCACTTGTTTAGCTTAATATCTGATAACACCATTCCTTTTGAGTGCAGGCTGTGACCAGTTCCTTTTCTGGATTCAGTACTCAGAAATAACAATTACTATTCACTATTTCCATACTTATTGGAGATGTGACATGTAAGTTACTGTATTTAGTTTGCACAGCCACATTTGGGTAGCAGGGGGCTATAGGGGTGGCTTCTGTGAGAAGCTGTCAGAAGCTTTCCCCATGTCGAATAAAACCAATGCCAGGGGCTCCAAGATGACCACCAAGATCAGTGAAGAAGGAGTGGGAAGAGGTGCTCTAGGTACCAGGAGCAGAGATTCCCCTGCAGCCCCGTGGTGCAGACTGTGATGAGGCAGACTGTCCCTCTGCTGCCCGTGGATGTCCATGGTGGAGCAGATACCGACCTGCAGTCCTTGGAGGACCCCACACCAGAGCAGGTGGATGCCCGAAGGAGGCTGGAGCCCTGTGGGAAGCCCACGCTGTAGCAGACTCCTGACAGGACCTGTGGCCCCATGGAGAGAAGAGCACATGCTGGAGCAGGATTGCTGGCAGGACTTGTGAACCTGTGAGAGATCCACACTGGAGCAGTTCGTGAAGAACTGTCTTCTGTGGGATTGACCACACACTGGGCCAAGAGAAGAGTGTGAGGAGTTCTCCCCCTGAGAAGGAAAGAGCGGCAAAGACAGCATGTGATGAGCTGAACATAGCCCCCACTTCCCATCCCTCTGTGCCCCTAGCAGGGAGGAGGTAGAGCCCAGGAAGTAAGGAGGTGTGGAGGGAAGGTATTTTTAAGAGTTGCTTGTAATTTTCTCATTATCTCACTCTGCTTGGTTTGATAATGAATTAATTTTCCCAAGTCAAGTCTGGTTTGCCCATGATGGTGACTGGTGAGTGATCTCTCCCTGTCCTTGTCTCAATCCATGAGCTGTTTGTTGGATTTTCTCTCCCCTGTCCAGCTGAGAGAGGTGGCTCTCATGAGCACCTGGCATCCCACCAGGGTCAACCCACCACAGTTATGCATGGACATGTACCCACTGGAGGGACTCCCATGAACACTGTGAGGCTGTGAAACGAGCAGGTGTCCCCTGATAGCACAAATCATTTCTTTGAACTGGAGAAGTTTCCATGTTTGTATCTAGTGATCAGTCTTTGGTTAGATTCAGCATTGTGCTCTGTTAAGTGCCTTTGTGTTTTAAGACAGATACGCATCTCTTGGCCTTCTAAAATTTCTAGAAAAGATCAATTTTGCCAGCATTTCATAGGCTGTATGTGAAGAAATAAATTAGGCCTAATCAGGTAAATTATATAGTACTACAGAAAGCCTAATCTTCATAATCCTTTTAAGTCTTTAGTGGTTTAATTTGCAGAGTGTGAGCAATGCCCTTTATTCCTAGGGAATATATTGAACACCAAGACAATATTTTGTATCTAAATAATAAATGTTCCCATTTATTCTGTGACAGTCTATAGAAATGCAGTTAGAAGGCTTAATTTTGCCAAAGGCTCAGCACCCTCTGCTTTTCAGTAAAGTCTTTTAGAGCCAAAAGTCTGAAAGAACATTTGAATATAAATTACAGAGATATTCCCAATTGGCCTGGTTACTGTATGAATAAAATTATTGTGGTATATGGGATTAACTATTAATTTAGAGAACAGAATGAAGGTGAGAGTTGCTTCTTCATTTTGAATTTGTTTTGGATTATTCAGATTTTTGTTTGTTTGCTTATTTGCATTTAAAACAAAAGCTTCTTAAGTACTAATATGCATTAAAGTTCAAAAATAAAATATAGCTTTAAATTCTTTTTCTTACCTTAAAAAATTTATTTTAATTAAGAACAAACAGCTGAGGAATCACTTTTTTTCCCAGAGCTTTATTTCGAATTAATCAGAGGATTAAAAAGAAATCATTATCTGAATGTTGTTACTGAACACAAAACTACTTGAATATTCAATATCTTTGCTACAGTTGCAAATTTTGCAAGCTAAATGAAGATATTTTATGTGTGCACGGCTTTACAGGGAATGCAGAGTTCTATAGCCCTAGGATTAAAAATGCCAAGATCAGGAAATTAAAAAAATGTTTTCTGCACACCATACTGTTGTATACACAACTTTTTTTTAATCCATTTATTTTTTTATTATGCAGACAAAAAAAAGCAATAAAGCAAATACTTCCAGTTTTCTGAGTTCTGTATATAAAATTGTCAAAAAGCTTTTTTATAATTCCTATAACTTCCTGAGGTTGATTTTTAAGAAATAAAAGAAAATCTGGAAGTACCAATGTGTTTGTTTTGAAACTTGCCTCACTGTTTGAAAGTTCATAGCATCTAGAAAAATTCCCTTTAACTGTTAGGTATTTTATGTTTTAGCCAGGTATGTACAGTTTTGTTGTAACTTACTGTTTCAGTTTCTATAGCCAAATTTGATGTTTCAGAAGTAACCAAAGAAATTAATCCTTGAGGCTACATAAAATGTTTTGATTTGAAAATCTTTCAGTGTAAATCATGCAATTTGATGTTTTACGTTCCTTTTATGAAATAACCTCAAAAAAGCCTGAAAATCAAACAGGAGTGTTAACAGTTACTGTCACCCAAAGAACCTTTGCTATGCCCCTTATTTTCAAAATTAACCCTGCCTGGTTCATAATGATCCTAACACTGATTAGCATTTGGCTTAACTGAAAGGAAGATGGGCTTGGGTTAAGGCATTAGCTTATAGAATTTCCAGTTCTCTTTGAGTTTTCATGGTTCATGTTTCCGAGACTTCTTTCCTGACGCCTAATGGCTAGAAAGAATTATTTAGTGAAACAAAGCTTCTGTAAATCATTACAAGAACTAATGCTCATCAAATATAATGAAGGCCTTAACAACTCTGCTTTTGGCAGCACTGTAGACCTTGTCCTCTTCTGGCTCATCTGCTCTGAGATGGCAGGAATTTCCTTACTCTGCACAGTGGTGTTTGCAGAGGTGCTGAGCTGGGGAGGAGGGGGAGTTACCCAGTGCTGCTTTTGTCTTACACTTGTCTGCTGGGTCCACACACTTTATATAGCATACTTTAATATTAATAATACTCTGTGCATATGTATTTCTATTTCTGCATATTAATATCTATTTTTACCTTTCATATTTAAACAGATACAGAGAGAATAGCTTTGTATTTTAATTAGGTTCTGATTTTAAAAACCAAACTTATTTAGATGATCCATAAAATGCTAAGTAAAAATTAAAGACTTGGCTAGTTTTTCCTGTGAGAAGCAGTTAGTCATTTCCTGGTGCAAAGAACAACAAAATTACTGACTTTCTCATGATCTTGGCTCATTTTTGTTCAATGCCAGGTGGTTGCTAGAGTTTGACAAATGATTGATTTGGTTTCAAAGGGTGCTTGAACTGCACAAAGCATTTTTCATATTAGAAAAGACATGGTCATTTTTTTCCACAGGTTTTAAGATTTATCACCTTGCACAAGAGGAGTAAATTAGTTTGTTTGCTATTTATTTTCTCTGGATTGCTGTAATTGGTGTCATTAGTTGAAGGGCAAGTTTTACAGATGGTTGGAGGGATGGCCTTTTAAGCATACACCCTTTCACAATTATTTATTTTTTTAAACACTGCTACAGGACTGCAAGTCAGATGGGTAGATTGCTACTTCCCGTTTACTCACCCTTCCTTTGAGATGGAGATCAACTTCCAAGGAGAATGGATGGAGGTGCTGGGCTGCGGGGTCATGGAGCAACAGCTTGTTAACTCAGGTACTGAAACTCCTTTACTTCATTGACATCCCTGTTAGCAAACACTTCCAGCACAATCAGCTTCACAGTCTGAAGTGCCCCTTCTCCCCTGGTGAGCTCAGACACCTCTGTTCGTGGCAGCTACCACACATACTTCTCAGGTGCCACACAGCCCTGGCATGCTGTGATTTGAGGGTAGCATTTGAGCAAGTGATCTGGAGCCTGTGAACAGAAAGCTTGCCTTTATTTTGTGCTGTAAGGAGACAGACAGATGTCAGCTTTGAAAGAGAACCTGCAAATTAAGAGTGTGCAGGTTTTTTTTCTTTTCTAAGTGATGTCAAGTGCATTCACAGTTACAATTTAAAAGTATTATTAGCAAATAACATCCCCTAATATTTGGAATATCAAAGTGCTCCTGTATCTCTAAAGTATAGAAAGAGGAATGTACTATATTTCATATTACTATTTGGTAACTGGATAAATGGTAGGTAGCTTTTTGCTTTTGTTTTGCTTCTTTTCTCTTCAGGTTGGTTATTTATGAGCTTGTAAATTGCATTAAGAGAAACATAATTTATTTTAATTGAAATTACTGCAGAGCACCTGTCGATTTTGCTTTCTAAGACTTACACATAAGTATGAAAGAAGGAGAGTAGAAATTGCAGGATTTCTTCTAATTATTTTTATATGGAGAAATTCACAAGCTTGCTTTTTCATTAGCTGTGAATAGACAATTCTTTGTAAGCACAGGATAGACTGCATGTGTTCAGTCTGCTCTCGTTCAGTGTCTTCCAGTGCTATTTATTAGGTATGGGAGCCTTTTGGAATATGATCCATTTAATCCTCACAAGTGTGCTTTCAGTTATACTCAATTGATTTTTTTCCATTGGTTTGCTAAGCTATTATTGCATTTTCATGTGCTCTAAATTCTTTCCATTGAAGTCCAAGTATGGGAACTATAAATGACTCAATTTTGGCCCCAGTTACTTGGCTCAGCTTCTTTTCCTCAAAGTCTGCATGTATTTAATATGATCATTTTCCTTTTAAAAAGATATCCTCTTCCAGAGTTTCTCCCCAATGAATTAATGACTTACGTTAATCTTCTCTCTCAGGTTATTATGTTATGGTATGGGGTAAATATAATACAGATTCTAATCAGCCTTAGAAGTGAAAGAATGCTGTGTAATATTATTTCCATCAGATGTAACACATCAACATCCCAGTTTTGTTTTTGAAAACCTTTTACGTTGTCCAGTTCTTATGCCGAGGTACCTTTTTGGGTGTGAGAAGAGCTAAACTGTGGCCTGAAAACAATTACTGTACACCGTGTATGTGTGTGTATGTGAATAGATGTACATGAAACACCAGTGATTTCTACAGCATCTTTTTTGCAACTTTATCATGCATGGACTTCCATAGCACTTTATCTCACCCTTGAAATTTCAACATTCTTAAAATGTTAAACCAGATCAGGATTTGCCCAAGGAGGGATAACCAGCCTCATTCTTAGTCATTGACTGGGTAGTGTGGATGATCCAGTCTTTTGGACCATTCAGATTTTCCATGTTAACAGCAAGCAAGGTTTCTGTTGTCTTGGTGTGTGGATGAGCAAAGAAAATTTGGTAAAGGCTGCAAGTACCATTTCCATGAAAGTCAATCCGGTTATTGAGTACTTTTTAGGAGTTGTTTGCATTCAGGAAAGTCTCCTGTGACAAATAGAATGGATAATATGGTGTTATTTGCTATTTTCTAACAGTGATACTTGCTATTTTAAAAGAAAAACATATGTCCTATGACAGTGTTTTTATATAATTGTTGAAAAAATATGCACTACTGCAAAGATGCACTGTTACATGTTCCAGGCTGGTGGTGCTAAACTAGAGCAAGTATTTGCTATAATGTGAACATGGAAGATCATTTCAATAATCAATGTTCAGTAAGAAGCATGAAATCTAATTTATTGTACTGTTTCACTTCCCATTTTTGTGTGCTTTGTCTTTCATTTTAAACTGTATCTGAATACATAACTTTTAATGGGAGTGCTGTGTATGAATTTTGATATAAGTTATTTTTCTTCTGGTTAATATTGGGAAAAATATAGAAACTTTGCAGTAGAGTAGGAAGTACTCTCAACTTTAGGTCCATGCTGAGGGTACAAGGAAATTTTGTGCTTCAGTAGAGCTAATTTCAATTAACAGCACCTAAGGTATTTATTTCTGTACTTCAAGAGTTTGTTATCCAAGATTTGCAAAGCTGGTATTCATTGGTAGGTGTCGAAGTTCCAAGTCTGTATGGAGTTCTAAAATTCAAACCTTCGAATACAGGACGTTGCTTACTCAGAGGCTGTGATCACATAGTGTTGCTTAGTAACTGCGAAATTGGAAGCAGTTAGGGTGTGATCCTTTGCTGATGGAAATCAATGGCAATGTTCTCAGTGCTCAGCTTTGCAGAATATGTTAGCTGGAGACGGAAGCAAGAAAATTGGACGAAAGTTTGCCTCAAAACCATGAGCCTATAAAACAAATCATTTCAAAACAAAACCCAAACAGACATCCCCCCAAAAAACCCAGACTCACAAACTAAACAAAACAAAAAAAGAAAGAGACTTCTGTAATTTTTTTGGTAAGGCTTCTCATGATGTTTTTGACTGCTGAGGTATACAATAAAATAATGTAAGGTTGGCACACCAGATTGAACTAAAGTCCAGGGCATCCCTGTATCATGATGGCATCCCAAGCCAGTGCATAAAGATGAGCAGAACAGGCATGGTTGTGCAGATCCTTCCCTGATATGCTCCTGCAGGTGCCTGTTTCCTGAGATGGAAATGATACACCTGTTTTCAGCAGTCATTGTGGAATTCTCTTCCATTCATTTGTGGAACTGTTCTTCAAGTCCCAGTAAACCCTTACCCTCTGCAGTGTCTTGTAGTAAGAAACTGTGTAACTTCCAGGAGGAATCACTTCTCTTTTTGTACTGACTAACAACTTGGAGTTATAGTTAGAGCTCTTCTCTCATGTGAGAAGAGACAGTAAGTATCTGTTTCTTTTTCCTTGTTTAAGCCACTCGGTATTTGTTTAGATTTCTAACTCTTGTTAAACTCAAGTTGTAACTCTTGTCACTGACTTCTTCCCAAGCCGAAGGATCCTGGTCAGACAGTCACTCCCTATGTGGGAGCTGATCCATATGTTCTGATAGTCATTATCTGCCTGCATCTTCTCCAGGCTTCATTTTTCCTTTCCTGATAATTCTTAATATTCATTTTGATGTGTTGACCTTAAATGAGCCTTGAGTTGAAAAAGGAAGGGAAGTTTCAGTATGATGGCTGCTATAGATGATTGCTTTTGATCACTGCCTGGTGATTGAAGCATCCTGGCACAGAGACAGCCATTCAGCTCTGGGCAGCAGCTCAGGTTGAGGTCTCATTTCCTAAAATTACGAATCATGAAGGCAGCTATATTTTGGCTACCAGTAAGAAGAATTGGTAAAACGTTCCTGCTGTATGTAGATTTTTCTACCTTCCACATTAGAAAGCAACACTGATATTTACAGTCTTAAAAACAAGTTATTTGTTTTTTATCTTTGCTTGTCAACTTGGAAGGAGTAGGGAATGGTGTAGAGGTTTGGAAGAGGAAATGTCAGCTTTCCAGCTTGAATAGTAGGAGATGCCATGGCAATAGCAAGGAAATGAGCATGCAATGGTCTTTCACTAAGGCTGTGGAGAGAGCTATTTGTCAACAGCTTACACACTATTAAAATTTTAAAAGTTCCTGGGTCATCTTGGTCTTCCAATTATGTGTAATATCCTGAATTTATAGCAAAGGTAATTTTCCTAGTTTGTTGTTACTTTTGTGAGTACTTCTAATGAAAAAAAAATTGCTAACCTTGACTAAACATCTTCATGAATACTGTTGAACACACACAAAAAAAAGGAGTTTGTCATAACTTCTGCAAATCATTGCTTTTGTTTTAAAAGTTGAAAACTTATTTGTCATGAAATACGATTCTTGAAGTGTAAGTTGTTCCCATTTGGAATCCCTTTTTCAGATCAGTTGCAGGACTTATTTCCAAAATTTAAATAGTACTTGGCCCAGGGCTGCCACCTTCAGCCAAATACAAGTCTTAACATGTAGAACTTGTTTGGCTTCTTCTCTGCTGCAGTAAATAAATCTTTCATTACTCATTTGTTGAAGAACATCAAAATTGCTGTCTGAGGGGAAGTAACAACTTTAAATTCTTAACTTGTCCACTCCTTTTTGGTTTTGGTAACAAGATTATCAGTTTGGACAGTTCTCCACAGGCAGCAGGTTAGTAGTTAACAGAAAAATTAGGTCAATGTTACTTTGCAGACACAGGGCTTTTAAAATTATTTTTTTATTCATGAATATATTTGTAAATCAAAGATTAGTTACAGGTGAGTTAGGTTCATCTATCAAGCAGCAGGGGGTGTTATGGAGAAGGGGAAATTTAATATCTTTCATCTAGCTGTTTGTTTTTTTCCTTGCTCAGCTCTTGCCTGGTAAATTGCATTAAAATGTTGGAGCAGATGGTGCATGTGGCTTCAATCGTATGCCGACCCATGTTCTGTCTCTGCTAACAGCTCTCTGTGGGGACCTTGAAATAGTTAACGCTGTATGTGTCTATGTGGATATAGTGTATAAGGGTAAATATAATGCATTTAAAATACATTTCTGAAACTCTTCTAGGTGAAATTAAAGTTACAGAGATATTGGCGTATTGAGCATCAGAAGCCTCCCAAGAACATGAAATAAAACTGTTAGATGGGCTGGTTCTTCTCACACAAACATCCAAAGCGATTTAAGTCTGCTGTGTAATCTTCACAGCTCCTCATCACAAACCTCACACTGGTCTTTTTAGGTTACTGTCTGTCTCCTGTGCAACCACAGCACTGAAGTACCCTTGAGCCTCCCAGCCTTTCCTGTGCTTATCTCCTGAGACCATTATGAGATAGGGAAATCTCGCCATTCCTCTTTTATGGGCTGGAACTGAAAGTGCACAGGAGGCTGACACACATGCATACATGCACACACGCACTGCAGACAAAGAGTTTAACTGCCTTAGTTAGCTTTCCTACAATCCTTGTTTGCTCAGTAGAGAAAGAAAGTCTTCCAGTGTGTTTCAAATGCTTGGAGCTTTGTGGATCAGTCTGCTGGGCAGCCTCTTTCTATTATCTGGCTGCAGGGGGAGCAGAGTCTCCTGATTTAGACAGGTACTTGAAGGTTAAGTGAATATCCCACAAAGATACAATGTATCAGATGAAATAAAATTAATGGGAAATTAGAAAGCATCTGAGTTTTAGAGACTTCCCAAGGGTCTCAGAAGTTGCCTGTTGAAGAAATGAGGGTTGAATACAAGCTTTGTATCTCAGCTCCTAGGTCACCTTTGTCTCCATCCATCCTAGTGATTTACATTTTCATAGGCATACATATATGTATAGAAATAAATGCAGAGTGAGACAAATAAATCAATGACCAATTACATACAGAGCTAGACATATTTTGTCTGTTTTAATTTTGGTGTGTGGTTTTCTGTACACACAGAGACACACACCCCTGTGTAAATCAGAAAAACTGATTGTCACATCTGGCTAAATTGAGAGACCTTCTGTTGAGCTGGCAGCAACTGAAATTTTGCTTTGCTCAGTCAAACATGGAGCTGATGTGGAGTTGTGGTCTTTTAGAGAAAGATGTGATTGAATTTTCTATCTGTATTCTGCAGCATTTCATACAGATACCCCCAAATGTATGTACATGGCACATGCAGAGATGTGTGTACCTAAGACAATGCTGATCAGTTTAAAACAGAATAACTAATAGGGCAGAGGACCTAATTTTCTTTAAAACTGCAGTGATCTAGCCTGTCTGAATAAGAAGAGGAGCTGTGATTGTGGTCACTTGGGTGGCTACCAGCAAAGCAGTTAAGCATGTACTTGACTTTGAACTTTTAAATAGTTCGTATAAAGGCCCAGTCATGTGAGTTGAGGTATGTGGAGTGACAATTAGCTTTTCTCAGCTGACTACCACATCTCTTGACTGTAAAGGAATCATCCATAGCAAGTGACAGCGGAAATATTAGTCTCTTTCATAGCATCTTCAGGCAAACAATTAGTGCCAGCCTTCTTGGTGACTGCAAACCTAGGTGATGGTTTGCTAGGTATCCCAGTCCTGCAAAAGGAATAGATACAGCACTGCTAGCTATTTACACATGAACTGGGCTGTAGCATGTGGTTTAAATTTTGGTAGGATTCGATCTGAACTCTTACAGCTTTGGAGGTTCAAGTTTCTAAAGAGCATGTATTTTAAAACGGCGATGACTCTTATATAGAAAAGCTATTTCTTCTAACTCCTTTCATCCCACTCGGAGAAGAAATTGAAGAGAGTTTATTTCCTGTGTTTGGATGAAGATTGACTTTTGGATTTTATTTTGTTTTGGTTTCTTTTGAACTCACTGGAAGGAAGTCTTGGTCTTGTCTCGATAAGTAAGCCAAAACACATAAATGAGTTGTACAATGGTGATGCTCCTCTTAATCAAAGGGTGCATTGTTTTATTTGCTACTTGTTTCTCTTGTTCTGTTCCCTATGGCTACGCCACTAGGTCTATTGTGTGTGTTGTATTATAAAGTTAAACCTCTCCTCTAACCTTCCCTTTTCCTTGTCGAGATAATTTGCTTGTTGTCTTCTACTTCATTTACAGCTCTGTTTTTAAAACTGTTTGTTCATCAAGTTCTTCATCCAGAAGGAACCCATAAAATTTTTTAAATGTTGTTTTCTCTGATTTTATTACCTCTGACAGATTCATTATCTGTGTTAAAGCTGGGGCTCTTCAAAAGAATTAATATAACTTTGCTTCCAATCTGTAGTGTTTGTTTATATTGAACAAATACAGTATTCCATTTTATGACAATTCTATTATACCTATTTCTGTTATTTATTTACAGGGGTATTTTCTGGGAAAATAAGTATAGGATTGAATCTTGAAGTAAGTAGTTACTATAGAACTTGAATGACCATTTGAGTTTGTGGCTCTACATTTTTCCAGATGAGTGTTAGGAGGAGTAATGTCAATAGATTTAGAGGGTAATTTCCCTTTCATGGTGCAGGACTACATTTTTAGTTGGAATATAAATTCCTTACTTTCCAATTTAAGAAACTACTTTGTCTTCATGCTTCATTTTCTACTGCACAAAAATGTATGTGAAAAAGGGTTAACTCAGTCTAACGCAAGCCTTGAAACCAGCAAGAGTGGTTATTTGACTGACTGGTACATACATCTTTCCATTAGGTGAATGAAAGCTCCCCCAGCATATGTGAGGCTGATTTTAGTCCATTTGGAATCTAGAAAAGAGGAGATATGTGATTTCATCTTCCAAAGTTTCTGTTGCCTTTGAAGCAGTTTGCCTGAGTGTATGTATTGCTTCTCCTTCCCTTAAGTTTTTTTAATCAAAAGTAAATTAAAGGTTTGGTAATTCACTATGATTTGTCTCCTTGGGATCCAGCAGGAGGACTAGAGCACCACACACCAGAGAAGGCTAAATAATGATGAATGTAGTTTATTAAGTAGCTCCCAAGTAAAAGAAAGTGCTCCTCTCAAAAACCTTGAAGAGCAACAATTTATAGCATAGAGAAGGTGTTTCCCTTGGCTTTATTTATGCAAATGAAAATACAGCTAAATAATACTATTGAATTACTACACTGTTATGTGGTGAATGCTGAATGATTTTCATCAGCCAGGAGTTGGTTCAATGAGCCTAATATAATTCCTCATCAGGCTGGGATACCCTGCGGGTGTTTTTGTTGCATTGCAATATTCATTTTTGCTGTTCCCAGGACATTTATCAGGACTACCCAACTGAGGCTGGAGAAGAGATTTTACAGGCACATCTCTAACTGTTCCTGACTCTGCTACATAAAACTCAGTTGAGACAGTTTCAGTTCAGCTGAGATTAGATCAAGCATTTTGGGAAGTATTTTTCTTCACTGGATTGCAAATGCAAACTTGGTTTCTCATTTCTGGAGGGGGAGGTTTTGGTTAGGATTTTTCTGTCATGCCTCATTTCTTGTCTTTGAGATTTATAGTTGGTGAGAGGAATGGGTGAGCTCAGGTCTCCTGCGTGACTGCTGGAGGCTGAACACGCCTCTCCCACTCTCTGCTCTGCAATTGTATTAAGGAAATAACAAACCACTGGTAGTGCACGGGTGGTCAGACTTCCCAACTCCATGACATTTATCAGAGTGTCCCCAGATGAGTTGTGAGGCACATGTCTTTAGAAGGCATGGGATAGGAAAGGGAAAAAACCTCAGCATGTCTCATAGTTGAGGGAGAGCAGCAGCTTCCTAGTGATGACAGCTTGGTTGTGGCATAGTGGCCCCAGCCTCTCATGGCTCATTTCTGCTGGAGTCTGAGAAGACCGGATTGCCCAGTTGTCCGTGTGCCAGTGCATACTGATCCACTGCTGACCACGCGGACGAGCCTTGGCTGGGGACTGTTGTTTGAATTGCATGTAAGCAAACACAGAACAGCTCAAGAGCTGGAGTTTGGCCACCACTTCTCTGTCCTTACTGCCTGCCAACAGAGTAACCTTTCATGTTATTATAAACTGTAGCTTTGTAAAAGTATATAAGTCAGCCCCACTGGTACCATTTTGGCTTGTACTACAAAGAATAACTTACCTTCAGTTTTGCTTGGGCTTCATCTTCAGATACCCAGATTTACTTTCCTGTTTAGCATTCATAAACAGGCAGTGTCTACAAGCAGTAGAGAGGATAAAACCCACAACATGTGAATAAAAAGGTGTTCAGAAGGAGGTGATAAACATGTTTCCAGAAGGAAGGAAAGAGTCTAGAACCGGTTTGGCACCTCCATGCTGCTGGAAGGCATCTGCAGCACAGCTGCAGAGAGAAGACAGCCCATTCCAGCTAGTTCAAGCAGGATCTGCTCCTGTACCTGAAGTGAGTCAGGGAAAAATGCCAGCCTTTATTAACACTTTTCCCCATGTAAATAACAGTGACAGATTACTAATAGATATTAAAGCAATGTCTCATTTTTCCTGAACAGAATGGATGCCATAAATTATGTATTCTGATGACTATACAGTAAGCATCAGTAATAAGCTTGATCCTAAATATTCTGGCAGAGTCCCAGGAAACTTTTGTATTTAACAACAAATGGAATTTAAGAGATAATGGCAGAAGTCATCTTGTGCCTATTTTCTTTTTGGCTAAACGGAGAGTGGAGGGGGAAATGCTTGTTTATTTCCTTACTTTTGAGGGCACTGGGATTATTTAAAATTTTTAGCTGAATATTTGAAAATCTAGGTAAATTATATATTCTCTGTGTCAAAATGTTAGCTTTATCAAGGAAAAAATAAGTTAAAATAATCCCAGTAAAAGCCCATAAGTTGGTGGCTACAGTTTTAGAGCTGTTCAATTCCTCACCATGCAATAACTTTTATTTTCTCTTTATCTTAAAATCGTGAGGAGACAGTAAAAAGTAACAAAATAATGTTTTTTTTCCAGCTGTGAAGTTTGAGTCGCTCATTCAAACGCACTAGTCTCCTGTATGCTAATGACAGAGATTGTCACTGACATGGTAATTCAGAGCTTTTTCTGGTTTGAAAAAACCCAAAAAATTAAAGTGGCTTTATTGAGTTTCTTTTAGAACAGTGATTGATGTAAAATAGCAGTGGGGATTATAACAGAAGAAAAGTTAGTAGGAGCTGTTTAAATAAGGCAAGAGGCTCCAGCTAGGACTTTGACTGTACAGGTTGAAAAGTATTTAGTTAATGAATTATTCCAAAAGAAAAAGTACAGTGAGGAGAATAATTTTCTCATATTAGTTCAGACTTGCTTAGCATGTTTCAAAAGTGACAGTCAAAGATAATCTCCTGACTTGGACTTCTTTTTTCATCTTGGGGAAATATATTCTTAGTACAATACTACTGTGTGTCTCACAGCACAAACTATAATTACCAGGAGACTTCTGCTACTGTATTAGAACCCATCGTATCACAATCAAGGCAGGATCAGAATTACTCGCTTTTGCAAGTGCTAAATTGCTTTCTAGTCTTACTGAATTAAAGCTGGTGATCTTAGAAAGGAAAACTGTACTCTATCTGTACTGGCACTTGCTGATGCTATTTTTGTTTATTTAATGAGAGCTGGCAGTTCATCTGATATAGGAGAGTTTCTTTTCTCTAGGGTGCTGTGCTTGCAAGGGGCAGATTGTCCTGTGCCCCTCTCGTAGTTATTTTCTTATTTGTCTGGCTCCTTGCAGCCTCGTGTTCTGGTCATGTTCAGAGGAGGTTTAACAACTTAACTAGGTTGCAGCTCTTGCACATAATAGCACATGAGCACTAGGAACAAAGAAAGCAGAGCATTTACTAGAGCCACTCCAGAACAGGAAGCTGGAGCTCACTTAAGCCGTCTGAAGATGGATTTGATTGTACATTAGTTTTAAACAAAAGTTACTGTGCCTACATTGCTCTCAGCTTTCACACATCACTAGTGAAGTGGAGCAGACTGTGCGTAAGCACTTGCCATGTTCTGCATATGGCTGATTGGAGGAGCTGTAAGCAAACATTAGGAAAATGTTGTAGCATCCTCTGTAGATTTCCTAAGTTGTTCTGTGCCATGTATGTGGTTTTAAAATAGTACCCAGGTGATGAGAGTGATGCACTGGTGAGTATCTGGGTTTCTTTAAATGTGACCCTATGAGCTGCTATTCTACTGGGACAAAGAGCAAGCTGCTCTTTTGTTTGGGCAGCTTGTGATGCTAAGCAGACTG
>NW_008669970.1:3764-6389 GCF_000695815.1 Acanthisitta chloris | reverse complement strand
CTGTTTCTGTTTCTATGCAGTTAGTCAATACAAAATTGTCTTAGTAGAAGTAAACCTGTGCAACCTGAGATGGAGAGAAAGAAGCACTCAATATCCTATGACTGCAACTTAGTGAATAGAAAACAGTGATTTTTGTGGTGCCTCATCAGTTCTGTGTTTGTCATCTTTGCAGCTGACACAGAAGCACTAAGTCTTTAAAACAGGAGAGGGAAAGTAGAGGAGTGCAGAATCATCAATGGACACGTTTGCATACACATGACTGATTTTTTTAAAATTATTGTTATGTTACACACCTTTCATAAACACTGGTGCTGCCCTGGAGTTTTCTGCCAGATACTTTCAAGCAAATGGTGGTTAAATACAAGAGGGAGTGTAATTAGAAGATGAGACAGATGGAAATTTGGGTCATCTTACACCACGTTTAGGATCAGTTGCAGAAGTAGTGCAACCAGTCTTTTCCTACAGACCTCTGTGAGTGTTCTCATGTTGGACAGAGAATGGTCTCACATTCTTGCCTCTTCTTCATGATCCAATAATTAGATCAAAAACTTTTAATAGCCATCAGAGACCTCTCACCTTCTGGTGTTCTTCATTAAATTGACCATTGGGTTTTCCGAGGAAGGGAAGGAACAGCAGCCACTTGCAATAAGCATGGCCAGAGAGTGAGATCATGATGGCATTAGTTTTGTAGACTACATTAATATAATAATTCTTAGGTGTAAAAACACAGTTGTAATCATTAAAAAAAAAAAAAAGTAGATCCTTTACTTCACTTATTTTCAACAGGCATCCTCTTGTCTTCTTTCCATGACACCTGCAGGTGTGATACTCAGTAGTAAGAGAAAATCATTAATTCTTTCCTTGAAAGGCTCAATTTAAAAAAGCTAGTGTTCCCTTACAGTGACCTTCTTGCTGCCTTATGATACTCTGCAGGAAGAGAAAATCAGCAACTCTTTCCTTGAAAGGCTCAAATTTGAAAAGCTAGAGTTCCCCTACAGTGAACTTTTTGCTGCTTTACTCCCACCTCCCTTTCATTATCTCTGTTCTCATGGGGCTTGAAGAAAAATGCATACACCTTAAGTTAGGGAAAAGCTCTGTGATGGTACAATTCACAGGTGGAGTTTAAGGAAGGTGAACTAAGGGGCACTGAATCTGTAATTTCTTTTATGTGTTCCACACATTTGTGCAATACAGAGCTGGAAAGGCCTTCCCAGGCTCCCTGGGGACACCCGAAAGGCTTCATAGCAGAAGAGAGTAATTGCAGCAAGTATGCTGGCAGCTGAAGGACAACCCCAAGATGATTTTCAAACCACAGCTGAGGAAACTGTGTCAAGGAAGCTTGACAGCAGGGGAGATACCGGCAGGAGATCATCAGCTCTGCTCTCCACTACCTGTGGAAGTCTTGTGCAAGACACTGAATTTGGAGGGCTAGGATCTGTCCCAGGCATTGCTTTACTCCTGGTTCTGCGTTTATGCCTTGAAGAGCAAAGGTGCTTGACAAGTTATTGAAGGCTTCTGTTGACGGCCTGTGATCTGTTCCGTTGACTTTGATTTTCTTGCTCAACTCCCAGCCTCTTCCTGTAGAATGACAGTTTTAGTTTGGATAAGCCAGTGTATAGACACGCTTGCCATGTCTGCAGAGGTGTGAAATGGAAGCTAAAGCCTTCCCCTGGGAGAGACAAAACACACGATGGGGAGTCATTGTGAGGCTAAGGGTGGGATTGGAATAAAATGCTGCATTAGGAGTAAGTATGAGGAGTTGAGCACTGGTGAAAGTGGGGAATAAAAAAGATGCAGTAGCTGTTTCTTGACAGATGAAGTTTAAGACATAATAGCAGCTGTAAGCAGAACAGAGAAGAGGTCTGAGGAATCACAGTCTCTTTTTATTTTTGTTTGGGTGTATTTTTCTAAAAGGAATTTATGGTGTTTTGGTTTTGTTCCTTTAAGGATATGTCAAGTGAAAAACCTCAGGCTAAAGCTGTGAAGTCTAGTGGCTTGAAATGTGTTCCCAAGACCTTGCATTCCTCTTCCACTATCCCTTAGCCTTATTAGACTTCAGTCTTCCTGAAGTGGAGTCCTACCTTACTGAAAACTCCTCACTTACTGTTGGTCATCACGATGCACATTACAACATGATGCACATTACATCATGATGCACATTACAACATGATGCTTTGGTACCAATCCAGACTTGGAACTCCTGTAGGTGTCATAACTTTGAGAAAGCATTAATGCAGAGATACGCCAGCAGTGTGTCTTCTTCAGCTGCTGAAGCACATCTATTTGAAACCTCTGTTTGATGAACTTACTGGTTGTTTGTTTTATTGGGGTTTTGTTTGGTTTTTAAGGCATATGGAGAAAACATAATGGCGATGAACAGTGCCTCTGGCTGTCCTTAGTGACAGAAATGTGGCCAATCTTTGTTGTCCTGCTTAGATGCCTTCTGTTGGGTAATAATAAAAATGGTGTTCCTACGTAGCAGTTTTCAGCAGCATGCCATAATAGTTTTTATAAAAGCTTATTATTAGGCATGTTTTACAGAAGGGGAAACTGACACAATGCAGTGGAGTGACTTGTCCTGTGTCCCCTTACCATCCACTCAGAGAGAGGCTGGCCCTCTTGGGT
>NW_008669970.1:0-3743 GCF_000695815.1 Acanthisitta chloris | reverse complement strand
GCTACCTTGTTACCCTCTACTTGGCAGGTAACTCTTTGCATCACATGTTTCTTTTCCCCTGCTTTTTCATTACAATATCCTTTTTCTGAACATTTTAATTAATTCTGAGCATTGATCTATGGCTCAGAAAGTTTGCTAGTGCTGGGCTTTTCTTTTGTTTTTCTTTTTACCTGAAAAGCTCTGAGCTGGAGGAAGTAAAACAAACACTGAGTAAAGTATTGTTCCAATGTTATGTGAGAACTCCCTGAGACTCATACGACCTTTTTTAATATCCACAAATTTTATTTTTGCAAGGGTTGTTTTCCTTCCCTGTAATGTATGGTTGGCTTGCTGCAGCTGGACTGATGCATTAGAAAAGGTTTGGAAAACCTTCCAAAATCACATATTAACAATTTATCTGGAATTCAATGGCACTCAAATTCCACATTACACTATAGTTCCTATGATTAGATGCTGTCAAACTAACCAAGATTAAAATGTATATGGGGTTTTCAGTCCTTGTGTGCCAAGATGAGCACTGTCTACCTGAGTTATAGGTGCTGAAACATCACCTGTAGCCACATATTGCATAATTACAGCTTCTGGTCTCTCTAGCTGGCAAAATGCCGAAACAGCCAGATCCTTAGATCTGATCCTATTGTAGAAGATACTTACACATGGTAAAATGGCAAGCTTTTCAAATCAGTTATCAAACATTCTAGATGTACTAGTCTTGGTTCCATCTGCAGAATGGTATGCAATTTCATATCGTGATATGCCATTTGTCTCTGTCCTGGTGGTTAGTAGTGATGTACAAAAAGTTCGTAGCACTTTTTCTGCCCTGGATGAGATTAGAGCACAGGTATGCTTACAGCTAAAATTTGATCTGGTGTTTGCTTTCTGCACAAAACTCACATAGTTAACTGCATGGAAGGAATGATGTCTACATTGAACTATTCAATAGCATTTCCTTGAACTTAATATCTCTATTGCGTTCACAGTCTTCTTCAATTTACTTGTGTATGAAATGGAGATAATAACCTATTGACTTTTCACTGCTGTTTCAGGCTTGATTAGGAGTTGCAAAATCCTGTCATACCTACCAATGGAAGTCAGTCAGCAAGTGCAAAGGAGCCTGGGAAGTCAGCAAGTGTAATCAGTAAATCTCTAGCCACTCCGGTTGCAGTGTCCCAGCCTTGGATTTTAGTGAGGAGTAGGCAACCCATGGCACAGATGCCAGCGGTGGCTTGTAAGCAGGTGATGAATGGTGTGCTGTAGGCCTGGCACAAAGTTGGAACCATGGACTTCAGAGGGAGGCACAGCCTCTGGCTCCTGGGAAATGCAAAACTGAGCAGGTCATAGAAGAGCTGTCTGATATGGACACAAGATGTTGATGAAAGGCTAACTGACAGCATCTTGTCTCTTTGAAAGGTAACATCATCCAGCCTCTTCTGAAGGAATACCTACCAGCATGCTTAGTTTGGGATGGAAAAATACAAGCTGGTATGCTACTCTTAATGAGTGGACAACCTTGCTTAGTCCAGGTATTGATGCTAGCTGAGAGAGCTTTTCTTGAGCAAAAAGGGTTACTGGATGCTGTGCTTCCAGAGGCAGAGCACCTGTGCTGTGAGGCTGTGCAGTTTTGTAATTAATGCTATTAATTGCATCAGTGCAAGGAGCCCCCCAAAAGGGATTACTGTTCTTGAGCATGCACCAAGCAAACACAAAGCACAAAAGAATCCCCACTGCAGACCTCACAAAAACTAGCACTGACCTGGCAAGTAATGAGCAAACAAACTAAGAAGTGTAGGAGAAACTGATGTAGCTTGTCACCTTGGGCTTCCTAACTA
The DNA here is from genome assembly GCF_000695815.1 of Acanthisitta chloris. Lineage (NCBI taxonomy): Eukaryota > Metazoa > Chordata > Aves > Passeriformes > Acanthisittidae > Acanthisitta > Acanthisitta chloris. Next base: position 1,914 of record NW_008669970.1, on the reverse strand, counting down.
AGTAGCCTTCTGAGTGTTACTGGTCACAGTGCTGTCAGTCAGACTGCTCAGAATAATGTCCCTGCTTCAGTGTTATCCAAGGTCTGCACTGCAGCCACACAGATGATACCTTTGCTGGGCATTATTTTACTAGCACATTTTTATATTATTCTTTTTACTGACTTGAAGATAAAGATATATGCTGACAAGGCTCATGCTGAAGAGTTCTGCTTTAGCTCTCTGATCAAAATTTAGGACCCTTGTCTACCGTACAAGCTCATTTTGAGAGGTATCCAACTTGAACAGTTCCAGAATCCATTTGTCATTGTTGCTTAGAAGCATTCGATGTTTTTGATGCATTTTCAATCACTGCTTACAGCACTGTAATGTTTTCACGGCACTTGGCTTGGCGGCTGTGGTCCTTTGCTGCATAGGTGTTTTGTTGGGTTGGTTTTTTTTTCACTCTGCTTAAAACACACTCTGCTTGCAGCAGCTGTGACTTGAGCTCATCAAGGTAAAAAGACAGCATTTTTATTGCTGCTGCAAATCTTTCTGCACTAGGTGCTTATAGGTATCTAGGGATACAGCAGCCTCAAAGCCGGCAACACTGGTTGCAAAGACTCTGTGGGGGCAAAGTGAGACTAATGCCTATTTCCATCCCCTCTGGTGAGAACTGCTCGGAGCAGAGAAAACCCCCTCTGTCCTCCCCAGCACGTCAAAATCCGGCAGCTAGCTGCTAATTGCCTTTACAGTGATTCACATGCCATCTGCCATTGCTGGGATCTTTTGTCATCTATGGTAGGCTCTAGGCGGTTCCATAAACTTCATGTGGTTGGTTCTTCTGTCAGTGACACCGACTCAATGCAGCATGGTAATAGCAGCCACACTGCTACGTGCAGAAATTAATTAAGAAACTAGTTACATGTTGTCACCCTTTCTTTTGGCTTTGAGAGGACAGCACTCTCTGGGATAAGGAGGGGGGGAGAAAACAGGCAAGAAAGATTATTTCAGTTGTGTGCCACTGAGTGTTCCCCCGCCCTCACAGAAAGCAAGTCATGGATGGTGGGAGAAAGATGTCAAAAATAATAAAAAGTGCAAAGGATTCTGATGTATTTGTGTATCACACTGCATCTGCAGCCCAGGGGCGAGCAGAGGAGAGCGTGAGCTGCCCATGCAGTGGCTGGGGCGGTGGCGTGTGCCCTGCTTGGGCGCCTGGGCAGGCGGTGGGGAAGGCGCTGGTCCTGCCGCAACTTATGTAACCGTTGCATAAGAGTGCTGGTGCTGTGACTGTCAGAAACTTGTGGGAAGGACGGGATTTTTCCCTCCCTTTGCTTCCTTATGGCTCGAATCAGAAGCTAAGTCTAGGATGCTGTTGTTTACTCCCCTGGGTATCTGGGGATTCTCTTTCCCCCACTTCAACAGAGCAGGGGGGCTCCTGCCCTTGTGCAATCCTGCCTTACTTTGCTCTTAGTTTTTCTTTTTTTCTCCTTATTATTTTTCTGATTTTTTTTCACCTTTTCCTGTATTTACATTTCGATAGTCACTATTGCTGCTGCCATAGCTTTCAATAATTAAATGTTCCATCAGCATTTTCTAAAGCCATCTGAATGATTGCTGAAATGCCACCTTGTTTTAAATAGGTCTTTTCAAGGCAAAGATGCTGCAGAATCTCATCTGGGGTTTTTTTCTTTCCCCTATTCAAGCCGCCTTTGAGGATGCTGATGTGCATCGTCTATAAGCAGGCGCATAAAGCAGCTTTATATGTTAATGTGTTAGGAAATGGGGTGGTGAGGGAGGGTGAGAACATGACATTATCCAATCGGTCCATTCAAAGCTGCAAACCCAATACTGTTTTTGCAGGGACCAGGGCACATCCCCGAAGGGTGTTGTACACCTCTGTCAGTGAATAAATGACTCTGGGAGCAAGAAGTCGGG
>NW_008669969.1:7077-25985 GCF_000695815.1 Acanthisitta chloris | reverse complement strand
TCTTCACCCAGCAGAGAGTGCACCTGTGCAAGCCTTGGGCTGCCAGCTGTTCAGGAGTGTGCCATGGGAGACAGTACCTTCAGGTACTGGAGAGCTGCAATTAACTCACCCATAATCCTTCTCTTTTAAAGTCCTAATAATCTCAATTCTCTCGTGCTTTCCCTTTAGGAAAGGTGGTCCATCCCTCCTCTGATTATCTTTGTGGCCCTCTTCTGAACTCACTCCAATTGGGCCAAGTCTTTCCTGTGCTGGGGACCCCAGAGCTGCGTGCATTACTCCCAGTGGGGTCTCACCAGAGTGGAGGGGCAGAATCACCTCCCTTGATCAGCTGCTCACTCTGTTTTTAACACAGCCTGAGAACACAGTTGACTTTCTGGATTGCAGGTGCGCATTCCTGTCTCATATCTAGCCTCTCATCCACCAGTGAACCCAAATCCTTCTCAGCAGGGTTGTTCTTGATCTGTTCATCCCCCAGTTGGTACTGATACTGGGGGTTGACCTAAACCAGGTGCAGCAGTTGGCCTTGTTAAACCTCATGAGATTCCCATAGGCCCACTTCTTGAACTTGTCCAGGTCCCTCAGGATGGCAACATGTCATGTCCTTCATGTTTGTCAACTGCATCATTCAGCTTGGTGGCACCTGTAAATTTGCTGAGAGTGCACTCAATCCCTTCATCTATGTAATTAATGGAGAAATTAAATAATATTAATGCCAATATGGACCCCTGAGGCACACTACTTGTCAGTGATATTCTTTGGGACACTGAGTCATTGAGCACTACCCTCTGGATGTGACTGTTCAACCACTTTCATATCCATCTAACAGTCCATCCATCAAATACTTTTCTCCCCAATTTAGAGAGAAGGATGTTGTGGGGGACTGTGCCGTAGGTCTTACAGAAATCCAGATAAATTATATCTATAGCACTTCCCTTGGCTACCGATGTGAATGCCACTAGGTTGGTCCAGCAGGACTTGTCCTTAGTGAAGCCATGCTGGTTATCTTGAATGTTCTCCTTATCCTCCATGTGCCTTAGTTATCTTTTAGCATTAGTTCCATGACCTTCCGAGGTACAGAGGTAATACCAACAGGTCAAAGGGTTCTCTTTTCTACCCTTCTTAGGATAGGTACAATGCTTCTCTTTTTCTAGTCACCTGGGACTTCACCTGACTGCCATGGCTTTTCAAATATCATGGAGACTGACCTTGTAACTACATCAGCCAGTTCCCTCTAGACTCTAGGATGCATCCCACCAAATCCTATAGGCTTATTTACGTGCAAGTTCCTCAGGCAGTTGTGGACATGATTTTTAGTTACAATGGAAGGGACTTTGCTCTCCCAGTCCCCATCCTGCTGTCCATTCACTTGAGAAGTGTGGGAAGAGATATTGCTATTGAAGGCTGTGGTAAAAAATTTGGTGAGTTACTCAGCCTTCTCCTTATCCCTTGTTACTGGTTTGCCAGTTTTGTTTATCAGGGGGTATACCTATTTTGATGTTCCTTTACTGATTTACACACCTGTAGAAGCCCTTCCTGTTATTCTTTGCATCCCTTGCCAAGTTCGGTTCCAGATTCATCTTGGCCTTTTGCATCCCATCCCTAATCAACCAAACTTCATTGCTATGCTCTTCACAGGTTACTTATCTTAGCTTCAACTCTCTATGCATTTACTTCTTTCACTTTAATTTGACCAGCAGTTTCCTATTCAGCCACGCTGGACTCTTGCCTTCCTTGCTTGATTTCTTACGCCGGGGGATTTCTAGATTTTACACTCTATGGAAGAGTTCATTAAAGATCTGCCAGCTCTGTTCTGCTCCCTTGTCCCTGATGACAGTCCCCCAGAGATCTCACTGACTATCTCCTTGAAGAGGTGGAAGTCTGTTTTCTTAAATTTCAGGGTGCTAACTGTCCTCCTTACCAGACTCATATCCCTCAGGACTGCACACTCCAACAATGCAGAATCACTGCAGCCCAGGCTGCTTCCAGTCTTGACATCCCTGATTAGCTCACTTATGTTGGTGAACATCAGATCTATATGCTGAATTCATAGAAAAAGACAGGAAACCCGTTTTTAAAAATTTGAAAATTAGGGAATATTTGTCATTGAAATTGTATTTCAGACTATCTATGAGTTGCCAAAAACCACCAAAGCTCTACTGGAAAAAATAGCTTATCTGCTATTTAATGCACTACAAATTTGCCATAGTAGTTATAATTATATATCACTGTATATATAATAGCTGATTTCTGATGCATATACATATTTGCCATATACATGAAGTAGCAGCCAAAATGACAGTATAGACTGACTGTTTTATGTGTACATTCCTTAGAGAGGATGGGAAGAGCTTTGCAAATATTGTACTGCAGGGTGAGAATGCAGGTTCCTATAAAGAGTGCATAATTCATAAATATAACAACTTGTTGACAACCTCAGTACAGCTTCTGTTAGACTTAGAAAATAATGCAGAAAACAATTCTACAGCATGGTATGCAGTACATCCAAATAAGTCTGCTTCGGAACTGGCATGTAATGAGACTACTGCTTCCACTGACCCTATATTGGCCTGTATGCTTAATTAAATTAACTCAGTGCTTTTCACTGCTCTGATGTCCTTTGATTTTCTACAAACATTCACTCCAATCATTTTGCTATTTAAGAGCAATGTGTCCTTCGACATTATCTAAGGCCTTGTGAACTTCATATTAGCTACTTATTATAATATTAAGCAGAAAATGATACAAGGCAAAAAGTACTTGCATACAGAATATTTATGGGACCATACTTTCATGGGACATGTTTTTATAGGCTGACTCAAAGAAGAACACAAGACATATGTTTCTCAGTACTCTGAATGCATCAGGCACACTGAAATTTAGGAAGAGCTTATTTTCCCCATAGCATATGGGAAAACATCTGTTTGGTTGTTTCAGGTTTTTTTGCTACTATGCCTATACTATGGGCAGGGTACCAAAACCTCATGTTGCTGCATCATAGCCCTGCCCTGTTCAGCCTTATGGTATATAGAATCATAAAATCCTAGAAACATTAAGGGAGATCAGCCAGTACAACTATTAACCTTGCACTGCTGTGTTCACCATTAAACCAGGCCCCCAAGTGTCAAATTTACCTGTCTTTTGAACACTTCCAGTGTGACTTCACCACTCCCCTAGGCATAGTATTCCCATGCCTGACCACCCTTTGGGTGAAGAAATTGTACCTAATGTTCAACTTAAACCTTCCCTGGTGCAAATTGAGGCTGTTTCCTTTTGTTCTATCACTTATTACCTGGGAGAAGAATTTTACATTTCAGGCAGTCATGGAGAGTGGTAAGGTCTTCCCTGAGCCTCCTTTTCTTAAGGCTGAAGAGCTGCAAATCCCTCAGCCACTTGTTGTAAGACTTGTGCTCCAGACCCTTCACCAGCTTTGTTGCCCTTCTCTGAACATGGTCCAGCACCTCAATGACTTTCTTGGAGTGAGGGTCCTAGAATTGGACACAGAACGTGAGATGCAGCCTTGCCAATGTCCAGTACTGGGTGACAATCACTGCTGTGGTCTTGCTGACCATACTATTGCTGATACAAGCCAGGATACTATTGACCTTCTTGGCCATCTGGGATCACTGCTGGCCCATAATCAGGTGGTATTAGCCAACACCTCCAGGACCTTTTCTGTCAAGCAGCTTTCCAACCACTCTTCCTCAGCCTATAGAAATGCATGAAGCTGTTGTGATCAAGGGTAGGACCCAGCACTTGGCCTTGTTGAGCATCATACTAGTGGTCTCAGCCCATTGATCCAGCCTGTCCAGATCCCTCTGCTGAGCCTTCTTATTACTCTCCAACAGATCAACTCTCCCACCCACTTTGGTGTCAACTGCAAACTGACTTAGGGAGAACTTGATTCCCTCATTCAGATCATTGATAAAAATATTAAACAGGACTGCTCCCATTACTCAGCACTAGGAAGCCCTACTAGTGACTGATCACCAACAGGATTTAACTCCATTCACCATCACTCTCTATGCCTATAGAGTTGCCTGACATAGACTCATCAAGAAACTTTTGTACAATTCATATATACCTTTCACTTCTGATTTGCTTTTCACTTTTACTTCATTTTTAAAAACATGATTCTTCTGTCCAAACCTGAGACATTTATTTTGAAAATTTTGTTTTATGCTAGACATAAACCTTATACAAGCAGGTGATAGGTACAATGATGACACCTCGAGGCTTCTGTTCTTTGCTTCCCTGTGGCAGGTCAAGCAGACTGAACAAATTCTGATACAACATTAAAATAATCTGGGGATTGTTCTAATGATGCTCAAACTGCCTGTGTTTGGTGATATAAATAATTTCATGTAATACAAACTTGTCATATTATAAGTCTCTCTAGGTCATAATGAAAAACCCCAAATTCCTGCTTGGTTTCTCTTTTTTTCCTAGACTAAAAAGATGATTTGTGACTAAGTAAAAGAGTCATATATGCTGATATATGTATGTTTTTATGCATTTGATGACATGTTATGTGCTCACCATACATGCCATGGTAGTGGATCTCTGGTTAAGTTAAATTAAGAGAAACTATGAAATATTAAAAAATGCTTTATTTGACCAGGGGTTACCTCCTACATTGAAAATCTCTAATCAAGTAAGAGGCTAAAAAAGGATGGAAAACTGAAATCTCTAAAATACCCTCACAGAAATGCCTCTGATATTTGACTAAATAGAATAGAACAATTGCTCAAAATGATTCATGGTCTGTTTTATTCTATTTTATGTTTTTGAAAATATAAAAAAGCCCCAACAAAACAAACCCAATGAAAACCAAAGCAGATCAGATGTTTGAGAGTAAAGTAAATAGGATTGAATCTCTGCATGTTTACAGTAGTTAATATGTAGACAGAACACTTATATAAAATTAGTTTGGCTCCTGTTCAGAATCTAGCAATATCCATATTAAATTTCCATTTAAATCTCTTGTACAGATGAGCACGTAGAGGATTAACATATTTTTCTACTGTGTTCTTAGTCTTAATCTTGAGAGTTTACTTCTCTACATAGACAAAAGAAGAAAAAAATATCCTTGTTTTGGCCAAAAATGAATTATTTTCAAAAAAGTAATGAAACCTTATGTTTTAGAAAAAAGTATAATGACATTTTTCTAAATGCTTTTGTAATATTTAAAGGTGAAAGAGGAAAATTCAACTGAATGCAGATTATTTGGTACACTTTTTGTCCATGAAGAACATTTTGGAAGAGTCAAAAGACTTTAAGCTGTGCATCCAGCAGTCAAGATGGAAAAAGATAACCCACTAACATCCTCAGAAATGTGATTAGAGCATAACAGAAAAAAAAATTCCCTTTTTGCAGCTGAGAGGAGGAGACCATCTCTGAGCTTCTGGAATTTGTTGTACGTTCTGAAGGGATTCTCATTCAGAGCAGGCTTCAACATTTTTTCATTCATGAGAATGAGTGAAGATGAGGAGATGAAAATATTTCTTCATGAAGTGGTTAGTTCTCAGAGTAGCTTAAACTGCACTTTGTTTCTCTTGTCATCATTCTCCAGATATTTGCCAGTCTCACATAATCACTGAATTGGAGAAAAACAGAACTTGGTTTCTTCCCTATTGCATTACTTAAATTTTATATCAGACCTGTGGTGGAATACCTGATATATCATACAATTTGCATTTACAATAAACCCTGTTTTAAGATAGGTTTATTAAGCTGATTCACAAAACTTGCAGATTTATACTCTGCCACATGAGGACAAAGTGAAATACTAATAGATTTAAGATTTCTATAAACATTATTGATTTAACATAATATGATTTTATAGAAAAGTCATTACTGGTTGAAACATGTTAAAAGGAGCTTTAATACACAGCATAGGTATGCATCACTACATAAATCAGACCTTTAAAGTGTCTCATGCTGAAAAACTACTACTGAAATATTGGAAAATATTATCTTTTTTTCTTTTCAAATATGTTTTATCCAGAAAATCTAATATGTATTTCTGTCTCTTACAGATATCATGCTTTAGAATTCTGCAACAGATGTAATCTCCTACTTAATATGGTACTCAAATTTTTAAAGAACTTCATTGTTTTGTGACAGGTGAAAGGATATTTCACTACAGAGAATTTAGTAGGCTTTTGAATATTTATAAGCATACTTTTCACAACTGTATAGCAGACAACCAATTTCAGTGTTTTTCATACTCAGTGGATTATAAGGATTTTCTGATTTTTTTGTCCTTTCCCATTTAAAATTCTTATCCTTCATCTTCCTTGGATGTTCTAGAGCCTGCCAAATACCACCCACAATTAGAAAAACACCAGGCTCTTTGCAGACCACCCTTCAGCCATCACACTGACAAAATAATTGTAGAACTTGTAAGATTAGACAAACTGCATTGGGAACAGGACACTCAGCCTTTGACAGAAGCTGGTGGGCTATTAAGGAAGTAGCCAAGTAGTGGCATGCTGTTCTGACACTTTTCTTGCAGCCGATGAATACAGAGTGACTCTTCTGAGTGAATACCAAGACATCGTGATTAGCATAATTAGAGCATACCTTTGTCACACAATTATATCTGTATGAAGTTCCAGCAAGCAAGGACTGGTCACAATTGGTGATATGCCTCATTATCTAAATACACAGCTTCTGAATTCAAAGGCTGTCAAGTGAGATAAAGTAAAACTGCACTTCACTTGCACTGGTATTGCCTGATTGAAACCTTAAATGCCTATTTTCCCTATCAGCTTAGAAGTAAAGTTGTGCTTTGTGCTACCTTTAAGCTTTCTATTAACAGCTGAGCCAGATAAAACATGTTTCTTCTACAGAATTCCCCCAATTTCCACTGCCTAAACAATAACACACGTAAGAAAATCACACTAATTACTACACTATTGTAGGTCTAACTGAAGAAGCAGAACACCCTTCAGTGCATGGCTCATTATGGTTTTTCAAATGTACTAATATAATAAAGTGCGGTGCAGCAAAGGTATGATGGCTGAAATCCCGGAGCATTTTAAAGCCCTTTCCAGAAAGTCTGTTTAAAGAAAAATAGTCTAGTCCATTGTATAGTAATACTTGTCCTTCTACAGATAATCTTTCAGCATCATTAAAAAACTTTTCTGCTGATACCTCTTGCTTAATGACTCCTATTCTTTTCATTCCCCACTTCTCTCTTGGCTTCTCTATTGCACCTTCATACCTCAGACAAAAATGTGACCAAGGTCGCATTTATTAAGCTGAGTTGTTCAGTTCATCATGCCATAAACCAAATTCAAAGGCTATGCCTCTAGAAGATTGACCCAGGGTAATGCTGGTTTAACTATAAAGGATAACCATGATAAAAGTATGTTAGATGAGCTATGAGGAGGGATAGCTCATTCTCAGGTAGCTCAGGTCATTCTACACAGTAATAGACTGTGAATGTCTATTAACTAGTCCTGGTCAGTCTTCCCATGACCAATACAGGAGCAGAAGCACTAGCTCAATTGGCCTGCAGAACTGAAGACTCGAAAAACTTGTCTCTTCTCCAAATGCTTCCAGGTGACACCAGTGCTCATCTTTGTTCTTCAGCTCACATATGAGTGCTGCTCTTTTTCATGATATTTGTAGGAATTATCCTTTTATTCCTTTACAAGCCCTTTCAACTTCTCCTTGTCTATTCTGTATGCTATGCAATGTGCTTTCCCCTAAATCAGCTCTTTGACAAAAGGATTGTATTTTGCTATATATTGTACAGCAAAGGCATAGCAGATTTTCAAACTGCTTTTGTGGAACATTCTTGTGAACTGGCACTGGTAAAAAAAAAAAAACAGGACAAAAAAAGCAGAAATCTGTAAATTTTTGCTAACATTTTGTAGTCTAAATTATGAAAGGCAATTGCTTGCTTGCTTTTCTTTTTTGTTTTTAGATCATTGCAAAAACTGCTGCTCTGTATCGAGAAATTCTTTATGGAAGTTCTGTAAATAAAGTTAGGCATCTTCGTTATGAGGTTTTTCCAGTTCTCAAATGAAAGATATCCATAATTCCATTTTTTCTGTATTCCTCCTTAAAAAAAAAAATCCCCAAAACCAAATCAAACTACCAACTGAAAAAGCCTCCCCCAAAACCAGACTGCTCACAAGCCATTATTGACTTCATAGACAGAAGTGCCTTGTGATGTTTGAACCACATGTGTTGTATTTTTCAGGCTTTGCACCACTTCTGGTGAACTACTCATTTACATATAAAAAAAAACCCTTTAAAAAAGCCTTAAAAAAGTTCTCAGACTGAAGTCCTGATTCTGTGATAAGCCTTTTGTGGGCAGGTGATGTTATATGCCAAAAAACAATATTACAAATATTATGGATATATTCTAATTTTGTGTAATAAAAGGGAATCTTTCCTGTGGTGTTTTAAAAAAATTATTTTCCAGTCACAATTTTTAAAGGCAAGGAAGGAAAAAGTAAATAGAAATCATACTTTTCAACCTGACATACACATACTTATGAGCATATTTTAGGCAAAAAACACCCCTTACTTTCCATTAATAAATCTCCATTGCAATTAATGTTTAGTAAAGGTTATGTCAAAAATCACTTATTATTAGTTCCAGATAACCAGGATATGAATAGTCCTATGTTAAAAAAAAGAAGACAATCTAAATTAAGCTAATTCTTGGAATTTCAAGGAGTGCTTCAAGTCTTGCTAGGTAGGATTTTTTAAAATACGTCTTATGTAGAGCATAGTTAAGTACCATGGGTAAAGCTGGAAAGTGTTCTTCAGTCTTTAATCTTGTGCAACAACTATTACAACAAGTGTAGGAGTCTTACCATCTTCTCACTGAAAGTTGCCATTGATTCAGTGGCATCAAGTCTGCAACCCTAATCTTCCACTGACAACAGCTTTATCTAAGATTCCAATGCTGAAAATCTTCATTTCTTTCTCAATGTCTATGTGTTTTTATGTACTAATTAAAATAAACAAATAAACGATGCCCCCACAAGCAAATAAACAAACAAACCAAACAAAAACCCAACCAAAAAACCAAACCAAATTCAAAATGAAAGCTAAACCTTATTCTAATCTACATTTAATAGACTATTTTTCTTAGACGCCAGATACTGAAACATGGAGAGTGTCTAGGAATTCCAAATACAATATTTAATAATGATCTTCATATTATGTTTTGTTGGAGCTGTGGTCAAGGGAAGAAACATGTAAACTATGCTGTCTCATGAGGAAAATTTGAATTATCTCTGCTGTGTGTTTTCCAGAGTCTATAATGCACCACTCACCTCTCAGGATTTCATCTAAGGAAAGATGGAACTATAGAGTTGCTTCACCTCAGATGCATACTAAAAATGCTGTCTTGCTCCTCTTCCTAAGGCCTGTGTATATCTAATTCCGTTAGTTGCTTCTGTGTTTTTAATTTTAAAATTTTCCAGGTACTCTAGAGTTTTTTAACACATTGTACTCATCCAAGCAGTTTGGCATATGAGATCACATGGCTTTCCAGATCTAGATGTATCTCCCCCTGTTTGTTCCCAAGGTGTGTCCTGAAGAAAGGTGCCTGCAGTGCTACAGAAGAGTGAGACCTATCACCCCTGGATTTCAGAGGCACACTCCAAGCCTGGAGCTCCTATTCAGGGACGTGGCTTTGCTCTGATTCTGTGGTCACAGCCTTCCCAAATCCCCAGAAAGCAAGGACCTGTGTCAGGGCTGGAGGCATGTACCTAAACTGCCTTCAGGTTTTCCTGGGAAGACCTAAGCAACTTCAGCTCAATTCATACAGCTCAGCACATTACACACTGAGAGTACTGAACACTTTCCATATCCTCTATAGGTGTCCTCCAAGGCATAATTCACTTTTACAGAAAGGCAAATATAATGTTTTCTGTCATACTGGTTTTCCTTTATATAAAATGGAAACAAAAAGAGTTAAGATCTGAGTGTTCATTTATTGCTATGCATGGTTATTACATGCAATGGCAACATATAAATGCAGGAATGTAAATTGTTTGTCCTAAGCACCTAACAAACATTTTGTAGGAAAATAAATGTTGCTTTCTGGACTGTAGTCTTAGAACAGGAAAGATTTTTAAACCAAGTAACATGATTCAGTAAGAAACAGGCTTTTGTAACTGAAGGTGGTGCAGCAAAACATTAATAATGGACATAAATTTTGGCAGCCCATTTTGAAGCCAAGAGAAATTAAGCTAGTAATAGATTTGGTCCCTTGTCTAATTTCTGTATGGGTATGCTAATACTCCATACACAGCATGACTGATATATGTTTTTAAACTATGATGAAATTAAAATGTGTGGAGAAAGGGAAAATCCTCTTTCACATATCTCTCTGAAGGACCAGGATCATCTTCTTGGAGAAAACAGGACCAATATGCAAAATTTAATCCTCTCATTTAGAAGACATTGGACTTTTTATCTAACTACACCATCCCTAAAGGTCATTGGCTATTCTGACATCATTAACAAAGTGATGCAACAAATTGGTGCATTTAGTTCTGTGAGAAGTTTCAAGGAAGTTATGTTTCTACAGAAGTAAAACTTATCATAGCCTTTATCTGTACACCACTGCAGTTTATATAAACATTTCTGCACAGAATTATACATAACATTCTCCATTCTCTGGGACTGGCCAGGGCATTGTGTAAGTTGTGGAATGTTTGAAACTCTTGAAGAGGGGTATTTCTTTGGGAGAAGGCACACACTTCTGTTAGTTACAGAAAGAGACTTTTGAGCTAGTCATATACTTTACACGATGTGAACTCAAGCTTAGTATAAATACCCATAGAGATACTCTTTTATATTAATCTATTTGTTTATCCTCACAAGTTTTATAACTTGTGTTATATTGTTTGAACAACTTTCAAGTATTCAAGGTCCAAACTATAGATCATCTTGGACAGAATACATTCTACCTAAATCTCTTGAAAAACTTGCAAAAATGCATTATTGAAACTGGCACCTTTTTCAGGAATTTCTCATATGCTTGAACAGACAACTGTAAAAAAAGGTACATTGTATGCAAGAATTCTGTTTTTTGTTGGTTGTTTTTTCTTTTCAGGACTGGAGTGCATGAAATGCCTGATATACTGGGGAGTGATTTTGAAGTGGAGGACCTAGTGCTGTGCCACTACTTGCACTTGGAGACCAGCTGTGCCAGTTGCTGTATTGGAAAAAATGCCTGCTGTGAATCTAGTCTGCATGTGTTGCTTAATTTCCTGAATTATCATATTCTCCTAATCAGCTTCTGAGTTAAGGACCAAAATTGAGGATCCAGGTGAGCAGCAAGGATTTAATGTCTAGAATGAAATAGTCTATTTTGTCATTTTTATTGTTGTACAATCTACTGGTACATTTATTCCATGTATCTTGGCTTAGCCACCGAACACTTCTTTTGATTCCACTTCATCTAATTGATCTAAATGATATTTCACAAACTCAAGAGACTTAAGCAGTATTATAAGAATCAGATGAGGGCACATCTACCAGGGATCTGAAAAATAAATAAATTTGTTAGACTTAGTAAGTGGAGACAGTTGAATTGTTCACATGAACCAAACATTTACTGCCTTCCTCAGTATATGTGTTGTCCTTGAACTGGCCACAACTGTGGTGAATTTTTACATGTATGTGACTGTTTACATAGAGATGTTTTGAAAAATAGATTTGGATTTGAAACTGTTAAATAGGTTTTTCTGAGCACAGAATCATTACAACTCAAAGTTTTTACATGTTTTATCTACTCCATAAAATATGCAAAAAGATTTAAGACTCATGTTGTAAGATTGTTCACAAACTCACTCAAGTCTTTCCTTGTCTACTTGACTCAGGTTGTTACAAAAGCAGCAGGAGGAATAGATAAATTCAATAACCAGAATTAGGCTCTTCTTGTGTTTGAGGAAGACATGTAGGAAAATATTTTTATGGAAAAAGAATACCATTACCTGTGTCAGTGTACGGCATCGTCATAGTTTATTGGCTATGAACATCACCCAAGACATGCTGCATGTCCACAAATTGACGAAGGAGTAACTCCATTAAATGGCTTTTGGATCACTGCATCTTTTTAATGATAAATGAATCATAAGTTTGGATGGGCATGAATACTTGAAAATTTAATTGCTCCAGTGTGTACAGTAACATGATAAACTAACAGTACTTTTTTTGTGCCTGTACAAATGTTTTAAAAGTACTTCTGGTAATATGCTGTAGTAGTACACTGAAAATAATTTTAATGGTCTCTGATGTTATCTTAAATCTTCTTTCAGAGGAAATCCTGCTGTTATCTGCTGTTAAAAGAAAGTTCCTATTTAAAGGAGGGCATCTGCTGCCTGTCAGCACTAAGTGCTTACTTAAATGCTTATTTATGGTTTAACCATCAAGTGTGGGTGTACGGTAGTCAGGTCTGTGAAGTCTTGTCCTCCTGCAGTTTTCCCTGTGCAGAGAAATGAGGATGAAGGGGGTGGAGCACCTTACACTTTTGTGTGCTTACTTGACTGTTGAAGAAGAGAAAATAGCAGCATCTTAGGCTGCACTTGTGTTCATTTTCTGCTTTCGGTGTTCTGTGAACGAAAAGAGCAGTGTTGAGGTGATAACATTTTTATAGACTCTGTAGTGAGTGGTAAACTTAAACAGGAGAAGGGCAGACAGATTCTCTCAGTTCCCACTGATAAATGTGTTTCTGCAGTAATTCCGGTAGCAACCTCCCCTCTTTCAGTTTTAAGTAGCATCAGAAATTCCAAGCTTCTAGAAAATGAAAATCATGTATTGAAAAACAGGCTCATTTAGATATCTTCATTTCAGATTCTTCTTATTTTTATTTCTGTAGACAAAAAAACCCAAAAAATGCCATACCAAAAGAAAGCAACAAACCAACCCAACAGTTCCTCAAAGGATGGCTAGAAACTGAGTTGTCAAAAAAAGAGTAAAACCAGATGTACAGAGATTCTCTTTTCCTCATGAAAGATGATTTTCATGTTATATTTGAAAACTGACCATTCCAGATATTTTTTTTAATATTAAAAAAATATAATTTGGGCCTTGATATTGAGAAACTTCAGCTTGTACAGACTAACATAGAATTTCTTTGACTATGCTTTACTGTCTGCACATAGAATAAGGAGGAAGCAAGTACGTACTCCCAAGGCAAATAACTCTGGCAAACACACTGTCTTTATTGGCAAGAGCATGCTGAGTGAGTTAAGACAAGTGATTCTTCACCTTTATTTGGTACTTAAGAAACCACGTCTCAGAAGTCATATCATCTGTCCAGATCAGGGTTTCCTTGCACAAGGACACTGATATGGTGGAGGGAGCCTAGAGGAAAGCCACCAGGATAACTGAACATCTGGAGCACATGGCGTGTAAGGAGAGCTTAAGGTATCTGGGTTTCACAGAATCACAGAATGGGTAAGATTGAAAGGTACCACTGGAGGTCTAGCCTCCCCGCTCAAGTAGGATTCCTTCCCTAAAGAACCTTACTCAGGATTGTGTTCAGATGAGTCTTGAATACCTGCTAGGCTGGAGACTTCACAGTGTCTCTGACCAACCTGTTCCATTGCTTATTGCCCTCAAAGTTAAAAGGTTTTTCCTGATGTTCAGAGGGAACCTCTTGTGTTTCAGTTTATGCTCATTGACCCTTGTCCTCTCATGGTATACCACTGAAAAGAGACTGTTCCTTCTTTGTACTCTTTCTTCAAGTACTTACATACAGCAGTAAGGTCCTTCTGAAGCTTTTGTTCTCCAGGTTAGAGTTCCAGCTCCCTGAGTCTTTTCTCCTGTAGGAGGTGCTCCAGTTCTTTAATCATCTTTATGATCTTTTCTTGGACTCTCTAGTAGCTCCATCTCTCTCTTGTACTGTGGAGCCCAGAACTAGACACAGTGCTTCAGGTGTGGCCTCTCCAAAGTTTACTAGGGGAAAGGATTCTCCTCCTCAACCTGGCAGCAGTTTAATGCAGCCCAGGATACTACTGGCCTTTTTTACAGCAAAGGCATGCTATTCATTCATGTTCAACTTGGTGTCCACCATGTCCCTCAGGTCATTTTCTGCCAAGCTGCTTTCCAGTTGGGTGGACCCCAGCATACGGTGGTGGCTGGGTTTATTCCTCCCTAGATGCAGGACTTTGCACCTCTCCATGTTGAATTACAAGAGATTTTTGACAGCCCATTTTTCCCCCCTGCCAAATTCCCTCTGGTTGGTAGCACAGACCTCTGCAGCAACCACAACTCTCCATTTTGTGTCATCTGAAACTTACTTACTTAATACCATGTCCCATAATCCAGATCACTAAAGAAGATGTTAAACAGACTGAACCCAGTATTGACTTCTGAAGTACACCACTAGTTACTGACTTCCTCTAAACACTGAGACACTGATCACCATCCTCTGAGCTCAGACATTCATCCAGCCTTCAATCCACCTCACTGTCACCTTAATCAGTCTATATATCAATGGTTTGTCTACGAGGATCTTATGGGGGACTGTGTCAAAAGCACTGTCAGGTAGGCACTGGACTTCAGTAAGTCCATTGCTTTTCCTTCATCTCTTATGGCAGTCACTTTATCATAGAAGCTTATCAAACAAGTCAAGTATGACTTACTGGTAAAGCCATGCTGACTATTCCTGATAGTTTTCTTGTCCTTAGTGTGCCTAGAAAGGGTTCCCAGGACCTTAGAGGAGTCCCTGCTTCCAGAATTTGTTCAAAGATGACTAGGCTAAGAAATTAATCTATTGCTCTAATTGCTTGTTATTATTGCCATTAGACTGGGTGACTTCCACAGGTCACTTCCAATCTAAAATGTTTTGTTTACCTATACTAGCAGTTAGTGTTGGCTAGCAGGACAGACTAGTAGCATTTCTATGCATATTCATTCAGAGACCTTGCATAACCATAAGATCGGTGGATATGTGTATTTCAGATTGCAAGGCCATAATTAACACCTTCTTTTTGTAATGCTGTTGTAGGGTAGGGGCCTGCATGCTTTTTATGCTTTTGGATAAGTTGTAGTCCTCCACCAAATAACCATTTGCTATGCCTATTTGACTGTCCAGCTGACAACTGGAGGCTGACCTCAATGTCGGTGATGTCAATACTAATTTCCCTGATTCTTCAGCTTGTGTCCTCCTTCACATTTGCAACAGTTTCTTACTTTCTTCCTTCATTTCTACCCTTTTATAAGATCAGAATTACTCCTTTTGACCTACTGCAGACTTCAACATAACTGCAGTATATTCTCTTTTCACATGGTATAGTGAGCAATGTCATATATCTCAGCTTGACAGTGACCGTGTTTAAAATACCAAAGCCTAATAAAGAAAGCTCATGACGTTCTGCCCCAGTGCTGCCACAGATTCTTAAGTAACACAGCCCCACCACCACACATACTGTTGCTCCTGAATGGAAACAATCATTCATAATAGAAGCTAGGTTCTGTCATAGTCTGTAATCCTCCATGTATTTGTTCTGCAATGTGTTTTGACCGTACATGCCTAGCTTCCCTCTTTCTTTCCCTTGTGGAACTTGGATCAAGAACCTAACATAAACTTCTTATTTTCAGTACTTTGAAATGGAGGTAACTCCTGAAGAAAGCAGGACAGCACTACTGAAATACACGGCCACTAATGAGCATAAAGTCACTGTGAGAAACAAACCTCAGTGGAATAACTTTCTGGGATCTGCCCAATGTCCATTTCAGTCAACCACCCAAAGTATAGAAGCCCTTCCATAGCATGAGAAATTAACCCAGAAGAAATGACCCTCTCTCTGTAATTTTAGAATCATAATTATCATCACTGTTTTATTTGAACTCAGCCAATGGCATATATGCATTCTTCTTTTTGAAAAGAAATTTGCTATCTTCATTCACCAATATCTATTTATATGAAGGAATAGCAGAAATTTCATGGCAAGAGTTTATATATTTGTTAAGTAATAGCTACTGATTTTGATCACAATTTTTTATTCTGTTTTAGTATTAGGCAGAACTACAAATTGCTGTGATAATCAATGTTGTTTTGTTGTGTTATGGCTGAATTCAACCTCAAGTCACAATTATGGCATTTGCTTAGTTTTCTTATATTCATCTTGAGAGTAAACTAGCACTCAGCAAAACAATTTAAGTGTTAACAGTGAATTGGACTAAAACTGGCCTGAATATTATTCCACTGAAAGATGGATTTAACCTGCTTTTGTAACTGTTCCATGGCCTGACAATATGATAAAATATAATTAAGTCATATTGCTAAGCTTTTAATCAGAATAAAGGTTGGGGTTTTTTTAGTGCAATTTTATAATAATTTTAAGGGGCCTAAGACAGAAATGAAAACCTGCTTAGTACTTCATATTCACATAGAAATCTGCTTATGTTTTCTGTGTTTTCCATGAATATCCTTGACATCTTGGTTTAATTATGAGAGATGTTTTTGTTTAAATCATAGCATTACCCTCTTAGCCTACCTCATCCTATTCCATCTTCTTCTCCTATATGATCCAGAAATGAAGTCAAAATGCCAAGGTGTAAAATCTCTACAATTTCCATGGCAACTGAGATACGATTTTGCTAACACAGGATTTTATTTTTTAGAAAAAATCAGGCAAATGAGAGAAAAAACACTTTCTTATTCAAATATTATTTAGTTTTATTTTAAGATACAGAGTTTGATATGAGGACTTAAGTTTCATCATTGCATATGAGATCTTGTTGGACAAAGCAAAATAACTTGCTTCTTCAGCACCCTAACAGAAATTTTCCCTGGAGAGACTAACACACTCAAGAAAAGAGGGTCAATGATTTAGCAGCTGATGTGCCTCACTGTGAGTATTCACTGAATTGCGGCCTCTGCAAGAAGATATGAAGGATATGGTAGAAGATGCACACTGTCTAGGGTGACATCTAAAACTCTGGATTTATAAACACAAGAATGACATGTTTTAAAAAGGAGTCTTGCCTAGCTTTCTGATAACTCTTACATAAGACGTGCTGCAGTAAATCCTTCCTGTAAGCCTAACTCTGCAAAAATGTGGTAACTGAAGCTAAAACTGGTTTAACATTCACTGGAGTTTTCCCAATACCTTGAAACTGAGGAAAACACATGGGTCTTGCAGTTCAATAAACTATACGTATTATTGACGAAGAGGATGGAAAGCAAATTCCAAAGATGGGGCTATTTTAAGCTAATTAAAGGTCCCATGGCACTATATGCAAGAGTAGGAACATCTGCTACTGTGTCCTAGTCAAATTACAGGTTCAGTAATTACTTTCTGCCTGATTGAGCTCCTGATTAATTTTAGCTGGATTTAACTATTTGTCATGCCTTTCTCTATTTCATTGCTGCTGTCAGTACAGTGGTGTGAATCACTGGTGAGAGAATTTCCTCTGCTTTGGCTTGTGCTATATGTGCTGTATGTGAACAATAGTTCAGGGAAGCACATGGGGATTATGAAAGTCAATTTGTGTTGGACTGTTTTAAGCAGTAGAGAAAGGACAGCCTTCAACACTTTACTTGACTGAGATCTGTGTACTACATAAGGACAGCAGCAGTTTTCCTGGAGAAAAATGAGTATTCTATTGAATAGACCCCTTGCTGTCCATGTTCACCCACAACATCCCCTGCCCCCCCGCACTTATATAGGAGCTATAGGAACTATTTATGTGAAATATTTTAAACGTTATGATGTGTGGGTTGAACAGTTTTATTTGCTTTACTACATATGTATGTCTTATAATGAATTTAAAATTCCATTTACAAGCAGAAGTAATCCAAAATTTATACAAAGTCAGATGGAAAAAATATAGGGATATTCATTAGACTTTCTGCCAAAACACAGAAATAAGTCAGGAGCATATCAGTATTTTCTTTTCCAGTTGCTTAGTATATTCCAGTTGTATGTGTGAACATGCTGAATTGTAAAAAGGATGCTTGCGTGATGGATTTTACAATAGTAGATACCAGTAAATATATAAATTTAACATAAATATGAATACTTTTTAAAAGAAAAAAAAATGAAAATCTATGTGGTATGGTAATCACATATGGGATTATGTGAGAAAAGTGGCAGCCTGACAGGATGCAAGTCATTTGGTGTGATCACTGTAGTCTTGATATTATCTTTAAGGGGACTTCTGTTTCACTAAACTAAGTAAGCATCATATTTCACCAACTGTGCCTGACAATGGATTGTGGCTAAGCCTGACAAGGCCCCTGGGAAAGAGCGCTGCCCTCTGTCACCATATGGGCTGGAAAGGGTTTCGTACCTGTTACAATCTCCTGAGGAGAGGGATTCATTGCTAAATCTATGCAGGCTCATTCCTAATCCCGTGAAGCTAATGATCTGTGAAGGATACCTTAAAGATGCTTTCTGTGAATAAGCATATTATTCAGACTGTCAGATGCAGGTTTTTTTCCTTGTACTAGTTTTCATTACACAATCATTACACTCCTCCACTGAGAATACATTATCAAAAACATTGAAAGAATTGTTTAATCTTTCTTGCAATTCATGAATATCAGTTGAATCTAAATTTAACAAACTTACTGGTATTTTAGGCCAAGTCACTTATCATCCAATAGATATGTTATTTCCTGTATGGAAAGTAATTTCCATGGCAAAAAGATATTTTTCTGGTTTCTACCAACCACTTTCAAATGTGCACATAATACACAATGATGCTAAGACCTATTTTTTAATGAAGATCTTTTTCCTCATGGCATGGGCATTTTGACCTCTTTCCCAAATAACCTGTTTATCTCCAATATCATCGTGAAGCATTGAACTTCATGTAAATATTAGTTTTCAAGATATTTTCTCCCCTATAGCTTTATTAGAGCCAAACAAATATGTAAGTAATTCACTATTCTGCTTACCTATCAGTAGAAAAAA
>NW_008669969.1:0-7025 GCF_000695815.1 Acanthisitta chloris | reverse complement strand
AAAGGCTTAAATTAATTAATCTATTCACACTGTTGGCTTATTTGTAGACAACATCATTAAAAGAAAAAATATAACAAAAGATTTGCATGTGAATTTATGAAGAATCCAGAGGGATGTTAAACTTCTCTCCTACACGCACTAGCCTGACTTCATCTCTATCCCTGCTGAGGGAACATGTCCACATGGCTACCCTACCCCAGTATTCCCTTTCCCAGTCCCCCACTTTATATATGAAGAACCTGAAATATCTGAAAATCTGCTCCTAAGGATAGATATTTTAGTAAAAAGAAAAGTTAGATGACTCTCAAGTACATATGCTTGAAATGAAGAAAATCCAGATTATCATCCTGTAAGAAGAAAAGGTGTGTACCTTCTCTTTCTTCTTGTCAAATGGGCATATTTTAGTTGTAGGTGTTTTTGTTATATAAATATATTCAAATGAAAATTATTTCCTATGGAGAAGCTGGAGTTAGCAGAAGCAGCAGTTTATTAACTAGTTCTTAATTCTTGGTATTGTTACTTTGCATTTTCTGAAATCTCTCTTGGAATATTGTCCAGACTGGGCAAGACGGAAAAATTGATATCAGATCATGGCACTGGAGCTGGATGAAAAAACAGTTCTATAAATTTCTAACACTTTGAAAGAAATGTGCTTGGAGAGTAATAGCATTGTAATGGTCCTGATTAGAAAAAATTAACTAGTTTATTAAAAAAATGTAAGTCAAACTATGGTTTCATAACTGAGTGAAGAGAGTGAGTCTTGAGTAGAAAAAATAGTTTGGAGGAGCACTTATTACAGTGCTTTCAGGCTGAGAAATATTTTATTGAAGATCAATCAACTAAATGAAAGCAAAATCTAATTATTAGGAAAATACTTTTTCTGACACTTTTGTGGCAGAAATGTACTCTGATATTTACTTACGGCAACCCAAGAACTGGAGCTCTTGTGAGACAGAGTAATAGGAGAGTGTTAATGTAAGTGAATGAGAATATGAAATGCCTCAAATTACCTTGCCCTTTAGACAATACTCTGCCTGCAAGATTCTTCCCCTCATTTTCACTTTGGATATCTGTGTGTGGGTCAGAAGGAATAGCAGAAAGAAAAGCCCAGTGATCTATAGAGATACTATAAGGTTCCAGAGGAAGCCTTTTGATGGGAGATGGGGAGCCTTTCACGGGCAAGTCTTTACAGTAGTTCCTTCATGTGTACAGTCCTGCCTTACCTAACTCATTTTGCTTCCCATGGTTCACCAGGAGTTGCAGTTTCCCCCTCCTAACTCATTGAAAGCATTAAAATTCTTGTGGATATAAAAGCTATTCTGACCTGAAAAAACCCAAGTATAATACTTTTTGAAATGCTTATAAAATAATGGATTACCCAGAACAGAAGCAGCCCTTTCAGGAGTCCATAATTCTTTTATTATTGATTTTGAAAAACCATTGGATCATATCAAAAGAAGCAAATAATCACAGTTCTGGCATAGAATTGTTCATTTCCCTATCTGTGTGTGGCTCTGTCTCCCATTCCTTGAATATATCCAGCTAAACAGTACCTTTGCCAACAGAATCCTGGGCTGCACCAAAAGGAGTGTGGCTAGCAGGTCAAAAGAGGTAATCCTTCCCCTCTACTCTGTTCTCATGAGACCCCACCTGGAACACTGCATGCAGTTCTGGTGCCCTCAACACAACACAGAATTGTTGGAGCAAGTCCAGAGAAGGCCACGAATTTGATAAGTGGATTGGAGCATTTCCCCAATGAAGACAGGCTGAGGAAGTTGGGGCTGTTCATCCTGGAGAAGAGAAGACTGCGTGGAGACCTCAGAGGAACTTTTCAACAGCTGGCAAGCCTACAAGGGAGCTGGAGAGAGACTGTTAGGAACTGCAATGATAGGACAAGGGGTAATGGGTTCAGACTGAAGGAGGGAAAGTCTAGGTTAGATGTGAGAAAAAGGTTTGCTACTCTAAGGGTAGCGAGACATTGAAGAGGTTGCCTAGGGGTGTGGTGACTGCCCCAGCCCTGGTGGTGTTCAAGGCCAGGCTGGATGAGGCCTTGAGCAACCTGATCTTGTGAGGAGGTGTCCCTGCCCATGGCAGAGGGGGTTAGGACTAGATGATCTGTAAGGTCCATTCCAACCCTTAAATTCTATGATTCTATTTATGGAGAAAGCTGTGGACCCTGGTTCTTTGCTCACTCATCTGTGAAGTGGGTGGAGCTCCCTGGATATCAAAAATAAATTTGCCCAGCAACCTTTGCTGTGTGCAATTGTCATATATTTTGAGCCGCTTCAGAGAAAGTCCATCTGTACTGTGGATCATGGTGTGCTCAACCTGAATTTAGAATTTTATGGGATGAAAAAGATAATTCAACAAATGAGTTGTTCTTTAGCCCTAACTAGCTGGTTACATCAAGGGACACTCAGCACCCCGGATGCTTACTTTTAAGAAGTAACACAAAAGATACCCCAACCCTCTCCCTGCCATTCCTGACAGTATAGTAGTGAAAGCTTTGGGAATAAATACTTTCCTAAAGACATACAGGGCTGAATCAATTGTGTAATCAAGAAGACAAAAAAAATTAAAACCAAAACAAACGAAAAAACATCCCCAGAACAAGATGAGGAAAAGAATGTGGTTGATTAAACTGAGGTATTTCTAATCTTCATTTGTACTCATTTATACATAAGAGTTTGAAAGAAAAAGATTAACAACCTAGTACATGCTTCTAGAGGACCACAAAAATGTGTTTATTACAATCCCTCATCTTCATGTTTATAATACCCCAGCTGAGACAGAATGGCCTTGTAAGAAGTCCTAGTCTGGTTTCAATGCGAAATGACAAAATTTGCTTAACATCCTGCCCCAAAAACAATTGCACACCATCCAAGTTCTGGGTGTAAAGAAGCGTAATCAAGAAAAGAACATGATGAATTCAAAGAGTAGCTTTTTTTTTTTTTTAAAAAATTTCAAGTGATTTAGCATAAATGGCTGAGTAGAAAAAGATAGTCCATAAAATAAAGAATGAAAAAATGATTTTCAGGATGCCAGGAAACTGTCTTCTCAAGCAAACAGAAGGCCCAGTGTGCTGACTGGATCCACTTCTTAAGGAAGTGTGCTGCCTACCTGGGTCTTGGGCTAAAGGTGTGAAAAGAAGAGTTCCTAACCTGGTTCTGCCCTCATATTATTATCTGTTATTGTTTTTTCAAGTAGCTGGTGACAAAGTCGCAACAAGAAATCCAAGGGCAACCAGGACAGACTTCAGGGCCTTGGTATGATTGGTTAAAAGATCAGAAACACAGGAGTGGTTTTCTCTATCCTTCCAGTCACAGAGAATGACTAGGGAAGAAACAGGGAGACCCAGCAGATCCGTACTTGGCTCTGAGTCTGGTGTCACTGGCAAAATTTTTGGTTCTTTGATCATGAGTCAGTTTGCTTGGCACCAAGTCTGCTGGCAACAGACATGGCACACCTGCTTCAAAGGGCAAAAAAGATTTTTGAACAGGATTTAGCAGAGCTGTTTGATTTGAAGGCACAAATGGATAAAACTAGGCTCATTAGATATAAGCCTGGGGTATTTAAAAGACATATGTAGATGACCCCAAGATGCACTTGGACTTTAGTGGTAGACTTGCCAGTGCTGGGTTAACATTGAACTTGATGACAGTGGTCTTTGCCAACTAAATAATTCTGTGATCCTATGATTCTATGATCCGTCTATATATACACAACACAAACTGGAAAGTAATGTCTTTGTGTATGGTTTGTGCATATTTATATGTCTGTGTGGATACACATGCAAAGATTACAAAAGTGTTAGGCATTCATGTATCTGTTCAAAATTCCTTCCAAATATTCTGTCTTAATTTGTAGGACTATAATATTTATATACTAAATGCAATCTTTAGTACGGCTTATATTAATAGCAACTGAAGTAACTTGGCTAATTTAACATATACAGAATTACATTTTTCCATGGAAGATGAACCTCTTAACATTTAGAAAACTCCATTGGGAAAACCCATTTGTCAATTCTGGTTATCAAAGAGTAGTTTAGTGTTTACGTTAGATCTTCAAAGCCTATGTTTAAGACCTAGTACATGTGGGCTACTTTAATTTTTAAGAATATCATGATTAGACACCTCTCCACAGTGGACACCTCTCCACAGAAAATGGGAATAGAAAAATCCCATGGGTTCATACCACCAAAGGGACTGCAGAAAATAGAGGAACCATATGAGTTAAAGCCATTATAAAAAGGCTATGAAGACAAAGGGCAGAAGAATGAAATTAAAAGGCTATTTTTGTCGCAACGTTTTGGCTAACTCTTGAAAAATGAGTGCTTATATCACAGGAAAAAATGGACTTAAAATAATTAAGTAACCTGTAAACCCCTAAATCATCTGACTGATTCACAAAGTCCATTTGTCATCAGTTTCCGACTGTAGTAAAGTTTGTGCAGACTTTCAAGTCTGATTTTGGTTAAGAAATAAAGCTTGTCAAAATACTTGCTGAGTTTCTTACAGTTATCCAATTATCATTAAAGGAAAACTTTTAAATTATCCTCAGTAGTTTTTCAAGGGTGTTAGACCTTTCATGAATAATTTGGCTCTTGATTTACGTTAACATAACTGAAGTCAGATTTTGCTCCATACATGAACTGTTACGCACATGACTCTCTTGTCTTTTGAAGTATAGAAGGTATCTGCTTATAACTTTCCTGGGGCCCTTACATAAGTTAAACATCGGTGTGGACAGTCTACTTGTGAGTGACCAACACCCGCCTTAAACAAAATCTTTTACTCTGGTATAAATTTGACATCCTTTTTATTACCACTCTTTCAGTCAAGAGCCCAGGAATACCAAAGAGCACCCAACAGGGCCCTGAAGATGGACAGATCCATGTGCCAGTATTTCTGCAGGGAAATAATTTCAAAGGCTGTAAAACTAAACTGAAATTGAGCAGGTACTCTCATTTAAAGTTCTAAAGTTGGATGCAGTTTTAATGCTTTTCCACTGGAATTGCAATGGATCTGTGAATAGATGTCCACCAAGTCATAGAGTCTTTTAAAAACCCAAATGTGGATTTTGCATGCGGGTAATTACCTGTGTACAAGTTGCTAGCTGTCTGACTTCCTGTTAAAAATCCCAGTATCAGTCTTCTATTCAATCTCAGTATCAGACATCACTATTCGCATATGAACTGAGACTACCTCTGTGACATATCCCTTTTTCTATCCCTTTCCTTTGAATTTAGGTGATTTCCCCTTAGTCAGTATTTGGGGAACTCTGTCAGAGAGTGGTAGTTACCTCTACCTTCCTCCACAGAGCAACAGATATCTCCCACAAAACACAGACGTGAAGAGAACCTAACCATTCAGAAAAGCATCCAACTTTTCTAACCTAAAGTTGTATTCACCCACCATAATTTCACTATTTCATTCTTCAGTGGAAATTTCAGAAATGCTTTACACTGTTAACTGAATTATTGAAATCAAAATGTTCATGTCTAGCCATAAAGCTCACAGTGGTCCAAAGAGTACAAGGACAGAAGTAGAGTTTAAAGCCTAGCTGAGAGGATTATCTGAGGGTTAAGGATTCAGAGTCATCCAAAAATGAGAACACTTCTAGGAGAAAGGGAACCCAAAGAGAAGGAAATTATACTTCTAGGAGAAAGGGAACTTAAAGAGAAGGAAATTATTTCATCTGGTCCATATGGAAATCATGTTGTGGTGTTTAAAAACACAGAAACTAAGCAATCATCTAAATTAAATACTATGTGTAGAGAAGTGGAAAACCATCCAATGGAGGGTTTTGCCTCTGGTACTGATACAGATATGAGAAGGACATGCAGGAAAATGGGAGGGTGCAATTAGTGAAATAAACAATAGAAAGTAAAGTGTAATTTAAAATATGATTCCAAGTCTTTGGTATGGATGACTTTTACAGGAGTAATAGAACATTAAGAAATAAGAAATAAGAAAAAAAAAAGGCCTGGTCCTTCATAAGGATGTCCTTGCATACATGTCAGAAATCTGATAAAGGAAGACAGTCAGTGAAAACATGTGGTACTAAATGTGAAGTAAACAGAAAATAGAGTAATCCACAATAGCAGTGAATTAGTGCTGTAGCAAGAGATCATAGAATCAAATGATACTACAAATATTTGCCTTAATAAACAAAGAAGAATCTATTCATAAAACATTCAGTTTATTTGGAGAAGCTAGCAAGTGGGATGCTGATGTCTGCTGTGATACACCAATGGAGGTAAGAGAGGATAAAAATGGAGAGAAGCAACTGTGATGAGAGACTTCAATTATACCCTTGTTGGCTGGGCAAATGTCACAGCAAGACCCAGGCTGATGACGCTCAGACTACAGATATCTCATGGAATGGCTGATTAGGGAGCTCATGAAGTAAAAGATAACTCTCAGTTTCAGGATTATTATCATGCAAGATCTCATTACAGGTGAAAATTCAAAATTAAAATCTGCATTAAATCTGTAAACAAAAGTCCTTTCTTACCTTATGTAAGCAAGGAGGAATAAGAAATATTCGCTTAATGTAGCCCTTTCAGATTTTTGAAATATTTTTGTCCAAGTTTCTCACCAAAGAATTTTAGGGAAAGTAAGGAGTTATGTGATAAGAGGGGAAATCCTGGTCTTGCTGATTAAAAGAAGGGAAATCAGATGTAGAATCAAAATTCTGACAATCTCCTCACTGGAGATTGCTCAACACTACTGAAAGCATCTGATCTTCCATTGCTTTATCTCATTGTTTAAAAAAATAAAATTTGGTGATTTAGATATAGATGAGCTATGAAGATAAAATAATACTTTGGGAAGGACTGCTATCTTGTGGCACAAAGGAGCTTTATGTAGTCAGTTTGTTTTCCTAAGAAATTTGAACATTTCAGTTTGATTTTATAGGTGTTATCTTCAGTGATGCCTGATCAGTGGCCTGATAAGAGTGTTTTCCTCACTAGAGATCTCACTAGTATCCAAAGTCACATAAATAATAATTATAATAAT
>NW_008669968.1:126764-158227 GCF_000695815.1 Acanthisitta chloris | reverse complement strand
GATGATGATGATGATGATGATGATGCAGCTTTCTGCATGTTTCAGAACTTGGTCCCAGAAAATATCCCAGGAAAAAACTAAGAGAATCAGTGATTAAATGGAATGAGACATCCAACTACTGAACTTCTCTGTTTGCATTTCTCACAGAGCTTCCTGTAAGATTATTTTAAACTAGAATATATGGAATTACTTACTGTGCAAAGTGTCTCAAATGTCTTCTCAGAGACAAAGGATCCATCAAGACCAAAAAGAAAAATAGATGCATAAGAAAGCATCCCTCCAAGGATAATAAGGTTGTTCATGTAGGGACTGGACATCTTTATTAGTCTATGGATAAAAGGTGATAGCGCATTAAGGAGGCAAAGATTACTGCTAGGCTATTAGAGCAATAAAGAAGAGCTTTTTGCAACCAAGAAAACAGATAATCCTTCTTGCAGAACTCCATGAAATATATAGGCATGCAGAGTACTTGCTGTTTTATAAAGTCTAGCATTGTTTCAGGGTTTTGAATGTTTTGTAAAAAGACCTGTTTTAGTGACAGATAAATTAGCTAGGGTTTATGTTATGAGCAGACAGTCAAACATACATTAAAAAAATTTTAAAATGACACTTTTCAGACAATATAAATGAACAGAACAGGAATACAGTCTGCTTTAATGTGAATATATTACACAGTGATTTCAAGTAAATAGTTCTAAAATATCATCCTACAGTTCTAACATTTGCCTCATACACATATATTTATATATATATGTGATGGGTTCTACAAACATGCTGTTTAAATATGAAGGAATTAGTGTTAGAAGTAACATGAGTGTCTTACTTCTGATTTCTGTTTTTGATGTTAAAGAACAAGAAAGCACTGGCCATTATCATTCCTAGGATGGTGAGGACAGAGAGGATGCTATAGAGAGGCAGGGAGATTTTGCGCAGCTCCTCCTGTATAATTGTTCTGTCCTTGGGAGGCTCAAGACCTAGAATTACAAGAAGAAAAAAAAAAAGGCTAAAGCTCAACCAGATGTTGATTTCTGTAAGAAAGTTTTCCTCAGCTAGGTGCTATACCTTGATTTAGCACATTTAGAAACTGTGAACCACATCAGTAGTTGATTAAATCATTTGCTTTGACAGACATATGTTAGTCACATTTATTGACAAGAAGGTTTGTATTTCTGTAACTGGTAAATATACTCTTTTGGGAAAAAAACCCACAACAAAACCCTAATGCAGAACACCATACATGATAACTAGCCTCATTTTAAAGTGCAAACGAACACTGAGTTTAAATTTTACCAGAAGGTTATGCTTCCCGAAACAAGTGACAGAGCAATGAGTAGAAAACACAAAGTACCATTTCTGTGCATACTGTCATTACCAGAGCAAATTCAAACAGCCTGTCTGGAGAACAGCCTTAGTGTGGCATCACTGGGACAAGGACTAACAGCCCTGGGGACTGATATGGGTCCTAGGCTGTGGGCAGGGTGGGGAGGGCAGGCAGGGCTCTCAGTGCCCTCAGGATTCTACAGAATGGAACAATATGGAGAAACGGATAGCAAAATGTTTATAGGAACAGACCCACTTTGCAAATCCCTGCAGATGTGGACTCAAATGTCTGAACTTAAAAACTATGTCTAAAGCTGTGTGCTTGATTGACAGTCAGCTCCAACTATTTAAAGGCTTCTTGGCTTGGTGAGGAGAATCACTTTGCAACAACTGCAATAAAGCTCTACATCCCACACTCTATTTTACCTGCTTACTAATTTTTTCCCTTGATGCAAGAGATTGGCAAAAGGCTTTTTTCATCACTGTATTTCTTCAGAAATGGATTTGTGTGCCCCACTGTGCCTGAACCTGTCCCTTCACATCAGCTGCCTGTTTGGCTGGGAGGGCAACCACAGAGGGCTGAGCAGCTCCACTTCACGGCATGGCTGCAGGAGCAGAGCTCTGCAGACCTGAAGATCACAAAGCTCTAAGTAACTGACAAGCACCTGTCATAACCAAATTTGCTGATTTGATATTGGAGAGAAGTACCTTAAATTTTCCTCTTTTCTCCTTCCCTCCACAGAGTATGCATTTACAGTGCATGGCAATTCACAAAATTAGACAAATAACAAGCCAAAAATGCAATAAAGCACACGCCTGCATTAAGAGAATTAACACTAGAGAATTAAATTCCACCCTGCTGTACCCAAACTATATAGAATATATTGATGGTTTACATTTATTAAATATAAATGAACAGTGAGTCTACAAAATGTATTTTCTTGTTTGTGCACTGGCCACTCAATACAGTTGCTGTGGAATTTTTTGCAATGTTTTAAACAGGCCATATTTATTACTCTCTACTTCAAATACTTAGTTACTAGGTTTTTTTTAACACTACCTGGAAGACATAACAACAGTGTCCTCCAGACTGAATATACAACCATCTCAATGACATTTAAGGTGGATCAAAGGAGAAGGTTCACTCTGAGTCACACAATTCATCTTAAGACAAGCATAATATAGGACATGGGTGGAAAGAACACCTTCAGATGGAGTTAGAACAAGAATTAGCAGTCTTATCCTGAAAAAAAGGCTGGACAGACTTTTTCCCATCATATACTGTCCATAAAGGCAAGGAGTCATGAACAAAACCTGTCTCCTGTTATTTGGTTCATCCAGCATATATTCTCAGGAAATGAATGGTATTGAATCAGTATTCAACTAAATCATTACTTCCTCCTTGCAATAAAAATAATCTGCTGGGTCCCAAAATTCGGCAACTGGGACAGATTTTGCACTCTTTATTTCCAAAGCCTTATTCTCCAGACAGATGTGAGAAGTGCACGCAGCTGTGCTCTTTCAAGGCCAGCAAAGGATACCAAAAGGAAAGGTGTAAAGCTCCAGCAGATAGGCAACTGGTCATGAATTAGATCACTGCTGTGAAACTCCAGTCATGCTCACACAAACCTTGGGTGTTGGGTCATTGGAGGCAAGTGTAGTAGAGTACAGCAGCTTGATACTCATTCACCTCACCACACACAGGGGAAACCACACAGAAATCACAAAGCTGACTTCTCTTCCTCAACTGCACCACAGCAGAGCTTAAGATTAAAACTTAAATATTAGCTTTGAAAATAATGTATATGCCTTTATTCTACAGGAGACACCCCTAAAATTCATTTCAGCTGACATCTGGCTGCCGTGACCATATGCTCTGAAAACCATGGGGATGCCTGCACTTCAACTGCTGTGAGGGCAGAGGAAGTCTCCATGTTATCTTTGGAGCAGCATGGGATAAAAAATGGTAAGAATATGCAGCAACAAAGTCTATATGCCTGCTGTGGACCTTGGGAGTGCTGCTGGGCTGTTTCACGTGGGCCATGTTAAAGCTATCCTCGGTATTTTAAAATCCTATTTTCTAACTGCCTAACAGACACCTCCTTCTTGTGTGCACAAACACAGCACATGAGAGCAATCCTCAGGTGAGATGAACTGGGGAACTGGGAAATGGGGATGAAATTAGAACATTATTCATTGATGGAGATGAAATAGAAGACATACATGTTTGCTGAAATATCAAAGAACATTTGTATACTCATATACATTTGAACTTGCTCTGTCATTGGAATAAAATTCAAATATACAATATCAAAACATTGTGATTTTCTGTTCAGAATTCTCCTATATTTTTAAGCACAGCGCAGTTCCCTTTCTCTTTCTGCAGTGTTAGAGCTTTTTGATATTAAAAATTCTAAGAGTTCTTTAAGAGCACACAGTCTTGCAAACTACATACAGCTATCATGTCATTTCTGTACCTCTTTCCAGTTTTCTCTCCTACCTTGGAACCTGATGCTGTTGTTGATTTCCAGTGTGTCAGCCACAGCATTATATTCTCCCACCTTTACTTCCTTTCGTTCTGCAGAGAAACAAACAAGAATGATTGTTTATGGCAGTTCACATATTCTCAATTATTTAACTGATTTTGTCTTCTTTTTTGACAGCGTGTCGAAAGGAAAAGAAATATGAAAGAATAGGGCATGAATTATTAAATCAGAATGCCAGACAGCTAACATCATTAAAAGAAGTATTTCTGATTCTTGAAAGAAATGCAAAGTAATTTTAAGAACTCATTTACATAATCAGAAAACTTGTTATTGGGCACAAACATCTCCAGCTTAAAGATCACACACTTTCTTACTGGCTCACACCATGCAGGACATTTTTGCTGGGAGAACAGACATCACTAAATCACACATTCTCCTCCCATTTAAACAACTAGGACATCTTGCTCAGTGAAGTATTTCCTAGGGGAGTCATAATGGCAGGCTACAGCCAGTATGGAGTAGACTGGCTAGTTAACAGCTATGCTAGGAATCAAGTCTCTTACTCAGACTGGGAATTAGCAGCTCATTAGTATCCTGACTGCAAACCATATTATGTTATATAATTAAAGCCAATGTGCACTTGAACTAAAATTTTACAGTTACTCTCATCTGCTATTTTGGCACCATCATCACATATATGGCCTTCTTGTATGTAACAGACTAAAGAAGATAGAGGAATTTAATTTGTTTGGCTGCTGCCTTGACCACTGTAGCTGAAACTCCAGCTCACATTTCTCCCACATTTCTGATAACATCTGGCATCAGTTAATTTCTGGTATTTCTTTTAGGGTTTTGGTACAGCTTAGAACTGCAGGAACTTACTAAATTATGACTTTTACAGTAAAACTTTTACATTTTGATTGGACTTCTAAACTACAGGCACATTGGCCACAGTTTTCTCTGATGATTTGTCTCAGCAGAGACAAAAATTTCCTTTCAGGCCTCTTTGTCTGGGCATGCACAATGCAATTTACATTTAAATTCTGAGCTTATAACCTTATTTGTGACACTGATTTGGAAGCTGATGATCTTGAACTAGATGGCAAATTTGAAAAGACTGTATTTCACTGAACATCTCCACATTAACCTTTTCTCCTTTCTCACTCAAAGTGATTGTGCCTGTTCAGCTCTGCTGAATGGAGTAGCTAGGTCCATTTTAATAAAATCTACAGGCTGATTAATACTATTCTGAGAGTTTACAGGAGGCAAAAGTTTTCCTTAAATAAACCACAATTTTTATTGTTAAAATTGTCTACACAGAACTGTAGACAGGAAAGACTGCAGATCCAGCAGAGAGAGCTAAGCATTTGCTATACCCCCATTAAAAGATGGAGTTAGCAGTTCTGAAGACTAATTTGCTTTTCACAGGAGTGTGATCCACTTGAAGGGCCCTAAGACTAGTTTGGAATAATAGCACACTCCCCTCGTCTCCAGCAGCAGTTTCACAAAGCCCATCTACATGGCATCACATACTCTTAGGACTGAATAGTAGTTTATAATATTTGCCACTGACTGAAAACTCTCTGTGAAATAGATAAATGCATAAATTCTTGACAGTCTTGAACAATAAAATACTCCCAGTAGTCATCTAAAAGCTAAAATGGTTAATGCTAAAACCACAACCGATTCACTTCCGTTCGTATTTGTAGCATGACAGCTATTACCTGTAGATCTAAAACATCAAAACACAACCTAGAGAAAAGAGAGACAAACATCAAAATGCATAGTGATGTATAGTGTGCACATTGGACGCCAGATAGTTCACAGCAGCTACTGATACCAAATTGGGAGGGCACACACATTAGTGTTGGGCTAGCCACAACTTTACAGCAACAGATCATTAAAGCCCGATAGCTCTGATGAACAAAGAAGAGAAAAGAGTAATTGCTTCACAACCATTTCTGTATGGAGAGGTTACTGGGACTAGATTAGATGTGAGAAGCATAAAACAGGTGGAGAAGCATAAACAAAAGACTGTAAATCTGTGGTCTGATTAAAGTACTGCAATTGAGAAAGTTTTTCTGAGATTGGTTCACTTAGATACAACGCCATACCTTTTCAATATTTATAAATTCTTACATGGCTACCTTCACAGATGAAGTAACACTGAGAATGTGCCTATGATGGTAGCTGCAATGTGGTGCAATATAGATGAGGTAGCCTACAACTAGCTAACTTGGGTACCAGGAGCTAGCCCTTGTAGGAATGGAGTTCAGTAGAGCTATTCAGAGAAACAAGTTTCCATGGAATCCTGAGACTTAGAAACTCAAGGGTGTGAGGAAAAAACCCCAAACATATAGTACCTAGGAACAACATTATCAATGCTGTGTCCCTTACAAATGAGAAAAGACAGTTCATAGAGCACTTGCCAAGGTTTACTGCAGTCAAGGAAAACCATAAAGATATTTGATATCTTAAAATAGTTACAAATGTAGAAAGTAGCCTGTGAGGGAAATAAAGCATATTTTTATTGAGAGGAAGGAAATACTACCTGTTTCATAGTGTGATTACAAGGGTTCTGAGTGGGAGACACAAATAGTTCTTTTATGTGTTTTTGTTCTCCCATCAAAGAATACAACTACAGCTGATACTTTTTCAGATCCCCAAGCATAAGTGCTGATCAATGACAGTTACCTCCAAATATTAACTAAAGGAAGTGAGGAGGTGGCACTGTGGCTCTCTGCTTTCTTGCTTAGGTCAATATAGCTAAGGGTGGGACTGCAGGCTCTCCTTTTCTATATGCCATTCTCTCAATTTTTCTTTGGAAATTCTGAATTATTCAAGTCAACATACTCTTTGCATAAGGTAGCTCATATATGTCAAAACCTCTGAGTGTTCAACAACAAAAGGACAGGAGGAAGTAGGAATCCTTAAAAGAAATATACCAGCAAAGTGCTTTCACAATATTTGAAATATACTTTCTGTAGTGCTTTTATTATTTTTAACTAGATCTTTCCATACTCATGATAGAGAGGTTGTATTGAAATCCCCCAGCTCATGTCAAATGCAGAAGAAAAATATAAGGGAATATATACTGGGTTTGTGAGACAATGTTTGTCAATACCATGACAGGAGGAGTGAGATTTCAGAACTTTAACCTGCAGCTGTTCTTTCACCCAGGATCAGAAAAGTATGAAAACTAATCAACCCAGGGAAAACTGGCCCAGAAATACTTGACTGAAAATCATGTCTGTTTCACAGAATTATAAACAACTAATCTTTGTCATTAATTAAACGACACAGAATAGATCACTTATATGCTCAAGATGAAAGACTTTTGCCAACAAAGAACTGAGCTACTCTTAAAGGTATATTAAAATGTTTGCTTCTACATGCTTTATTACAGAATTTTACAGCCCACTTTAAGCAATTCCAAAAGACCATTTGACACACTACCACTTAATAAATTAGGTAATATTTAATAAAGTTACTACAAAAGATTTTCAACGGCACATTGAGCAGTTACCTGTTCTTGTTGAACAAAAGCAAAAAAAATAAAATCATGCAACTGAGCATGATTTCAACTGAGTACACCAGCTTACCAAAATGTGCAGCAGTATTATGATTGTTAGTATGACTGTTATCCACTTACATTAAGAATTTCCATATGACATTATGCTTAGTTTCAGTACCTTTTACTATATGTCATAATTTCCATTTCCACCACATTTTTGTAAGTGCACTTATTCACACCTCATGAAGACAGTTTCTACTAAGAGATGTTTAAGGATGCGAGAAAGTACTTGCAATGCACAAGAGATGGCACAGATGTATTTCCTTCATTTCCCTCTATGTCTACAATGCTAGTTAGCTTCTAATGATACTAAGACTTTGTTCATATCTAAAGGTAATACACCATCAAATATGTCAGTTTGACTGCAATGGTATAAATAACCCTAGTGGTGATGCAGTTAAGCCAATGTAAAAGTGTTTACACCAGTATAAGCACTAGTATATTTTATGCTTATAATAGTAAGG
Organism: Acanthisitta chloris; assembly: GCF_000695815.1. Classification (NCBI taxonomy): domain Eukaryota; kingdom Metazoa; phylum Chordata; class Aves; order Passeriformes; family Acanthisittidae; genus Acanthisitta; species Acanthisitta chloris. The sequence continues at coordinate 150,383 of NW_008669968.1, read as the reverse complement.
GCACACTGAAATTACACAGTATCCTAAAAAATTTTAAAAAGATGAATATTGATATGTGAATACATTTATTAATTCCTACACATCTGGTTGGTTATACAATGTAAAAACTATGTATAGGCCACCATAACAAAGCCAAATTAAGATGCCTGCCCTAACATCACTGCAGTGCCCAAACCACATGGTTGCAAATGAAAATTAGGGACTTCAAACTCTAAATAGCTGACCATTGTTGACATTACTAACAACACTTTGTTATGTCACTGCAGCTCTTTATAAACTTGGAATTCCACGCCAACTACAAAGACAAACATGTGCAAGTGATGAGTATTCACTTCTCAACAAATATAAAGCAAATTATAAAGTAAACTTACTATACTTACTATATTGTTCTCCAGATAACTAAGGATCACAGAGGTTTGTCATCTAAAGGACACAGGCTATTCTCAGTTTAGAAGCAGCAGAAAAAAGACATTACATACAGCTGAAAGCATATAAAATACCTAGATCTTAGTTCATTCTGAGAAACCATCCCTGCATAAGGTGATACATCCATGACTCCTCCTACTTGAAAAGTTTTTCCACAATTTTTTATATAGCTCCTTCTGCTTCTCCACTCAGGAAATGACCATTGTACTCCCTGAAAACCTTCCTCTAACATCAGTTTAACAATCCCTTCTCCCACTCTTGTCAGCTGTCCCTCTTGCTTAACCATCTCAGTTCAGTGGGAGTGATCAGGTGCTTAGCACACTAGAAAATCTTAGGCAGCCTATCACAGGAACCAGTATTGTTAAATCTTGTCCTACAACAGAACCATTTAGTTCCTGAGCATTGTTCCTTATCCATGCATCCCAGCCCAACAGGACTGCTGGCAGGTCTAGGGAATATTTACTCATCAGATCTCAGAAGAATTTTGCAAAGTGCTCAATGGTTGCCGAAAGGTGAAATGCAGCATGGTCCATACACACCTGAAATGTTTGAAGATCCTTAGGAAGAGAGTGACTCTGAAATTTGGAAAGGTTTTCATCTCAAATTTCAACTCAATCTCCTAAAGTGAATCAAAAATCATGCCACTGTACAAATACACTTTCAAAGACAAATCTAATCTTTCTGAAAGTTCACCATTCACAAGCTACTGTCAACTCATTGATAGGTTCAGTCCAGAGACAGGATGACAGCTGCTTGGACACATTACATTATCCTGAAGCTTGCCTTTCTCCAATTTCATTGTTGAAGTGAATGCTTTCCTTTAACACTTTACACTGTCAGTCACCTAGCAATCACTTGTCACTGATGGGTCTTAGGTCTTCTTTCTCATTCCCTCTACTGCCTACTGTGAAGGCTCCTGAAGAGCTCATGTGCCACACTGAGCAGCAGCAATCCTGTGACCAAGAGTGTTCAGAGAGCAAGTCACAGGAAACAAGATGGGCCAAACACAAGCAGTGAAAAATCTAAGCTAGAGAGTGCAAACTGATGCCAAGACTGAGAGCACTTCCCATATTTCATTAAGTCCTGTGCAAATTGCTTGCATTTTCTTCTAACTTGCCCTGCCTGTCTTACTCATTTTGAAAGCTATTTAAAAAAATAAGGGTCTACCACAAAAGCTGGAAATGCTGTTTCAAATGCCTTTACAATAATGAATGAAACTAAATGTCATGAAAGCTAATTTCCTTCAGAATAAATACAGAAACATTTCATGTTGTGGATCATGTAGAAAGTCTTAGAAAATTAATGTAATCTTAACTTTCATAATATATCTTTGTCAGACAGGACCGAGAAGCTTTTCAGTTATCCTTATCACATATCAGCAATAACCAATACAATTTGAAAGTTTCCAATTAAAAAAAAATAAAAATCATCACAATAGAAGCTTATAAATAATGAATGAGCAAAGGCTTTTTCATTACTTTCATCCACTTGCAGGCAACCACTTCTTTGTTTAAAGACAGAAATGCTGAGATTAAGAATTGCAGTTCAAATAAGGAAGAAAATGTCAGGTCAGATAGTGGATTATTCTTCAGCAGAAGCTGCCAGAAAAGAAAGAATCAAGGAAGAAAAATATGTTACCTTTGCAAGGATTTGCATTACCACAGATTTTACCCTTGTAATTAGAGTTAAAAATCTGTTTTGTCCTAAGAAATATTACCTTCGTCTTTAACTCCTGCATTACTATTTCCTTCAGTTGAAGTTATTGTCTAGTGTTTCATTTCTGAAATCCTGGATTCCACTGCTTTGGAAACATACATACACAGCATATAGGAGATCTCGAGTTATGAAAGCAGCATACATAGCAAGGGATAATTACTCCTCATAGCCAGTTCTCAAGTCCCATCTTTCATTCCTCCATAAAGCAAAACAGACAGAAAGGTCAAACTAGACAAAGGCCAAACAGGGTATCCTTAGAGTCAGGAGAAAAGCTAAGGACTCTTAACCCTGAGCTTATTTCACTATGTTAGTAATGGTATTTAGCCAACAGGACATAGCATTAAGTAAAATGAACTCATAAAATATCTAGTAATTTTGTAGCCCAAGAAGATTTTTCTATAAAAAGTTCAAGTATCTGCATTTTTAAGAGCTTATAAAAATTATTTTTGCTGATTCTTTACAAGCTTTGCTTTCACCCTCCTGATTAAGCCTCTGTCTCCTATTTTGTTTGTTAGACTGACTTCTAGCTCTGCATAGAAATTTAGCTATATAGTTCATGTGGATTTAATGCCTAAATATTGAAGCAATTAAAACAATGTAAAACAATTTTTTCTCAAAATGTGAATTGTTAATACCATCATCATAGTTTTCGTTCAGGAAACTGAGAAAGGTAAAACAAATATATAATAATGCAGATTATCCATTAAGCACAATGGCTGTTGTGAGGAAGCTAGTGCAGAGAGCTTACATTAATTCTTCTAAAAAGGAGTACCTTTTTCTTAGGATGCTTAATAAAATCCTTGATAGCTTGAAATGAGGTTGCGTATTAGATCACACTTATTTTGCTTTTAATAATTCTAGCATAAAACCTTGGCTGATATAAAACTGTGTAACCATTGAAACATATGTCAGTAATTTGGATTAACTCTAACTCCATTAAGTAAGTTAACCAATAAAAATATATATTCAAATAGGTACAGCATGATTATATTTTAGGACACATGCATATGGAATAACTGCAACAACTCAGTACAGCTAAGGGTTCTCCTATTGTTCTTTTAGGATTTGACTAACTTTTCAGAGAATGCGAATCCTCATCATTCTGAGACTTTATTTCCCAAAGGAAATTTTTCTTTGAAGTCATACAGTGTAAGTATATATGTGTTTTATAATATTCATAGTTATCTAAATGTAGCATGGTCTGCAAATGAAAATTGATACTTATTTCACTTATCAGTTGGAACCACCTGTTCCTGGAAGAGTCCAAACCCAGGCTGTTTTTCTTGACTCAGAATTTATAATGGGAAATAAAACTGTGCATGTAAAACTACAGGCAGACACCATAAGAAGAAGTTTTTCTCATTAAATTATAACACTACTTCAATAATTTCTGTGCACCTTTAAGTACCTTATACACTCTTATACACTAGGCTATTTTTTACAGTGGGTGTGCTCGGGAATCAGCCTATGCAGACACACAGGCTTGGGCTGGCTTCCCAGGAGACCTCCCAGGAGCTTCCCCGGGCTGGAAAGGCCATCCAGGCAGTGACAGGTTTGGACACGGGTGCCACTGATCTGCAGAGAAGCCCCTGTGGCAGCAGCCCAGGGCCCAGCAGCAGCTCCATCTGTCAGAGTCTCTCTGGGAGAGGACAATTGAAGGCAGGACTGCACAAGAGGTGGAGGTGCCAGCAAGAGAGGCTGTGACTGTGTTCTGTTGCCTTTTGAGTTTGATTTCAGAGTGCTGATATGTCAGAGACTGCGAGACACGACTCAAGATATCCCACTACACTGCACTAATTCAAAGGTAAGGGACAGCACACCACAGAATGGCAGTGTACCCATTTTGACAATCTATGATGCTTCCAAAGAAACCCAATATGGCAGAGCAAAAGTGTTTCCTGATCTTTTATCCAAGGAGAATAAATGCATTTATTATCTCCCTGGTGTCCTGGAAACTCACTCTGAGTAGGCACAGTGTACATTATCCGGGGAATGTGGCAAAAGAAAGATTTGAATCATTATCAAATGACCAGATACATTTTTGTTTAGTTAATCCAAAAGTTACTCATGAACTTGAGTCAAATTCACCAAGCAGTGCCATTCAGGGAAGAAACAACTGGGAATAGCACTGCTGTCAGTCTTTTCTGACTCACCAGTTTAAAGTACATATGAAGCTGAGAAATGCAAGACACCCAAGACAGTGGCCTAATCCCAGTTTCCATCTGCAAGCTCAGCACTTAAGCTTTCCACACAAACCTGACAGAAGATGTGACAGGGGATATCCTGACAGGAAAGATAGAGTCCCTAAGGATGTGGATGACCCAGACTCCAGCCCAGTTGCACACTCTGGTTGAATCAGACAGAAGATCAAGGTGACCTTTTCCTCCTCTGGTATGTTTAATATTCTCGCATTTAATTTGATTTTCTTGTGCATGCCCAGAAGAAATGTTTCACTACACTTAACTAAATACATTACTTATCTAACTGAATTTTTAAATTCAGTTCAATGTGGAATATCGATTATTGTTTTCAGTAGAGAAAACAAATTAAAAACCCCACATGAGTTACTTAGGAAACCTTGCATGGTTTACCCAGAGAGGTTTTTCTCATCAGTGCACAGCACAACAATTGACAGCAGCCCTGGTCTGTGGACAGCTTCAGCTGACCTGACCATGGCTGCCAAGTATCTGCCACTGTGTTTTTGGTGGCTGCTCAGATGTACAGAATGAGCTGCATGACACAGTTCTTCTTCTGAGAGCTGGGTGACCCTTCCTTATTTATGTGATAACCAAACTTTAGTGCATAATGTGACAGAAACAAAAATGTCTCCCAGCAGAGAAGATGTGTGCTTGACCAGTGGATCATTCCAGCAATTGCACCTCCCAGCAAGGTTGTATTCCCTCCACTTAGCATGGCATGCCTGCTTTCTGGTGAATCTCACACAACTCATGGACAAAATGAAAAGCTCCATTATTGCATATTTGGATGCATACCTACAATTATATCATTAGAGCCTTCCCTTGCCTTCTGTCAGGGCTGTTACCCCTCCCCTGAGAGGGGAGGGCTCAGCACATGCTGAGCACTCTCAGAAGGCTGTGTCTTCTCTGCTTCAGCTGAGAGGTCCAAAAATAAGCTGCCCTGGCTCTTGCTCATGCACTGCATCCTTAAACTTTTTCAGAGTTAAGAGGGGATTATTTAAAGGTTGGAGCTTCACGGTTACCATGCCTGAGATGGAAGGAGAGCAGCAGCTGTTGAGCGTATTTTGTGTGTTAGATCTGAACTACTATGTCCTTGAATAACCACTCTTGCCATTACACCAGGTGGCCTGTGAAAACACTGCAGCACATGAAGAGCTTTGAATATCTTCTTTATTATTCAGGATCAAACCCAAAGGCAGAATTCCCACTGCCCTTGTTCTAAGATACAAAATAAGTGAGTTGAGGCAGCAGTGAACACACTCATATAAAGCTGCAAACTCTATGCTCTTTTCTGTCTTGTGATTTGTACAGTATCTGCCAGGGATATTTTCCTGTACAAAATAGCCAGATTTGAATCACCCGGGCTGGTTTATTCCAGGTAGTTTATTCAGGAACAGTAGGGGAATTATTCCAGAAAAGAATTTAGAGCAACAAAAAGCACATTTGTGCAATAGCTGGCAACTAACTGCAAGCAAATCATCACTGAGATATAGGGGAGAATACAGAGGCACCCATGTAGTGATGCTCCCCTAGATCATTCTTTCAGTTTCTGCTGCTGAGATGAGCAAGAGACCTGTCAAAGAGCCACTGAAAGCCACAAACCTTGAGCCTTTCCAGCTCTAGCCTTCCCCTGACAATCAGCTCCCCATGCAGAAGCCACATGGGATCACAGATTGGATTGCTCTGTCCTCAGGGAGGTATACTCTGCTCCCATCGGGGATGGAGTTGTCACTGCTACATTTAGGGATGGCACACCAGGGAGTGAGAAAACAAGAAATGTTACACAATGCCAGGATGCCCATCTAACTCAAGAACTGCATGATTCATACAGTGAGAGAAGTTTGTGTATGAGTGCTACTTTGAGTGTTTTTAGAATCATAGGACGGGACCTTAAAGTTTAGCGCCAACCACCCTACCATGGGCAGAGATGCATTTTACAAGCAGCAGTGGCTGTTGGGAAATGCCTCTCCAAAATCTGTGTTTCCTGCCTGTCTTTCAGACCCCTAAGAGGCTACCTGAGAAGTCTGGAAAGTTTGGAGTATACACCAGGGGGAGTGCGGTGAGACTTTAAGGACTTGCGTCAGAAACACAAAGCCTGGGGCACTGGCTGAGGGGTGCAGGGGTTGAGGCTGTGCAGCTCCATACCCTCAGGCACTAGAAGACACGAAATCTCTGTGAAATATTGGCAGCTAGAAAACACGACCATGACCCACTCAGGTCTCACAGGCTTTAGAGACAGAACCAGGAGATGGATCCCCTCACAAGAGGCTGCTGTCTGCAAAAGAAGTTGTGGGGTTTCATACCCCAGTATTTGAAATATTTTCTCTACCGGCCCAACCCAACAGGGCCTTACGATGGTATTACTCACTTTCCATTTGATGCCTTTTTTTTTTTTTTTTTTGGATGCAAATGTATGTGAATTGTATGTCAGGATGAGGCCAAAGCAGTTTTGAAACATAAGATGTTAGTAACAGCCAATTCAGAATTTAGCCCACCCTGATACACATTTTTCATGTTGATAAAGTTGTTTGGCTTCCTTCAGTTACTACCAGCACATTTTTGTAGGATACATTCTAGTCTGGAATGTCAAAATTTATCACCACTACTATTTCTATATTTTTCCTTTTAAAATCTAATGGAGTTAAAATCTACAGGGAAAAAAACCCCAATAATAATATTTGCAAAAAAAAGCTCATTCAGAAAACTATTTTGGTTTAGACACTTTTTTTTTTAACTTGTAAGCTGATCTTGCATTGAAGAGAAAAGAAACACACTCCAAGTGGAACTTGTTATAAGTCAAAGTTCCAGTGAAATAACTTAAATTTACTGCTACTTTGGTAAACCTGTTGCTTTAACCTGTTTTGAGTAACCTCATTGCACTAATCCACTGGAAAAAAATTTAAAAACAGGAAAAAGATCCAACAGTGATTTCCTCTTAGTACTAATTAGGAACAACATGTGTTTTACTAAGAGCAAAGAAAGTGGTTTAGAAGAATGATTAAGGTACAAAGAAGAGTTTTGAAGTGATAGTCACTGATTTCATCTTTAATGATTGCTTCAAAAACTTCCTGAAATATGGAATACATCATTATTGTGCTATTTCATTTTAAATTCTGACTTATTTTTCCATTTATTTCTTAATCTGGAGTTTGGATAGCTATAGGAAACAGGCTTGCATTAAGAGAAAAACCTCCCATGGAAAGCTACAGCCATTAATTTATAATTGCTGTAAATAATAAAGGATTTAATAATTAATATAGAGCAGTTATATAACACACCTGACAGCTCTGGAATTAAGTTGCTTGGCAAAGCACAGCCAGAGCACACAAGCATTTATGCATAAGCATAGCATTGTTTTTGTGCATAACATTAAATACACTCCTCTAAGTTTCCAGAACTGGTATTACAGATACTGAGAGAAAAGAGTTTGACAAAACCCTCATAGTTTGAAAGAATCTATTCTCAGAAAATTGATAGCATACAACAATGATGATTTTTAGTTTGAACAATATCTTGTTGGAAGAGGACAAGATTTATGCCTGTGGGAACGAAACATAATGTAAGGCAAAAAGCCTTGAAAAGTTGATTAAAACTTTTGTCAAGTATGACTTTATTGCAGTATGAGACTGAAGAATGGTAGACATTTTTACAATTGCCTGTGCATAAAAGACCAGATTAAATAACCTGTGTAAATTGCACAAAACTCTGGAAAACCGCTGTGCAAAACTGATGTCATCAGTTTTTCATCACAACTAGGATTAAAACTTGAAAAATTCTAGTACTTCAAATGAGATGGATATTTGTCTAACATTTAGCCTTTTGCCCGAGACAATGCTAAAACTGTAGAGGCACAATTAGTAAATAAAGCTGAGGATTATTTGGGGTATGAGAGTAGGAGGACTTCTGGGAGCCTGAAATGCTAGAAACAGTTTAAAAATATTTTTAAAAGCTTTTACCTGAAATAGTTAGCAAATTATTAGTATAAGCTACATACAAAAGACAATTGTCCCACAAACTTTATTTCTGACAAGTCTGAGAGTCAAAACCACACCGATTAAACAGTGAGAAGGGGTTTTAAATCTTACCTGAAGTGAGTAAGCATTTCAGTGCATATGTATCTGAGTAGTTGCTGCCAGTCCCTCACTAGTTGCAGCATTCAATGGAAATTTAAATTATAGAATATTTCCGGAAGAAAAAGAAAAAGGTTGAACGGAGCAGAATGATAACCCATATCACGTGTTCTATATAGCTAGCAGAACTATGAAAGCCAAGTACTTTACATATTTGACCATAAATTTTAAGACTCTCAGCACAAAGCTACATTAGAAAAATACTACTTTAAGTTAGGTGTGGTTTTTGTATCTTCACTGTTTTGTACACAATTTTTTATTCTGCAATAGCATGTACAAATTAGTGAGAGCTAGCAACGCAAGTCAAATGCTCTTACTGCTTTTCAGTATAAGAGGTAAAACTGTTGTCTTGCTTTCCTGTACTTTGAGTAGGTACAGAAAAAAAATCTTAATAACACAGTCCTTTCCCTTTCATGCTCCTGCCCTCAAAATACTGAATCCCTTCACAGCTTTGACACTTGCCCCATCCCATTACTCTTCTTATACCAAAAAAATTTTGCAAGACCAGGAGGACTGACAGAGAGACCAGAGAGCAGGCTGACACAGGCACAGCTGCAGGACACACACAGCTTGATGGTCAGGTCAGGCAAGCACGCTGAGCCTGGTGACCAGGAGGCACAGGTGATGGGAGGCACTGAGAGATGGTGGGAGGACATGTACACTGCCTCACCTTGCTTTATTGCCAAAAGTTACAGCAGGCAATCCTGGAGAGGCCAGAGCTCCAAGACACAGCTATTTATATCCTTAATCCTTGTATACCTCCAAATTAAATTTTATTTACAGGCCTTTTTACCTACAGTTAAGTCCTTAATGTCATATCTGGAGAGTCTAAATTCCTCAAAACTTTTGGGCATATCTCTACCATTTTGAGTTTTCCAGAAAAGGTCCAAAGAGAGAGTTACAGGTCTCATTCAAGTAGGTCCAGTTCAAAAGCAGTGATTCACAAACCAGAACAGCATGCCTACTTGGTTTGTGACTTTTGTTTATAAAACTGTCCTATTGACTTTCCTGATTTTGCCTATAAAAATGAAGCAACAGACAAACAGAAAGCATAAACTGATATTGCATTTTTGATTTATGAAATCATAATTTTTTGTAAACTTGGGGCATGATGTTCTCAGATGTACTGTTTCTATTTGCTTCAACGCTTTCATATCTTAGAAGGTTTTTACAGGACATGCTGTAAAACCTATATGGCTGAAAGATAATTGCATTCAATTGAAAGCAAAACCCAAACCTATCTTATGATCTAGCTTGCGCGTTGTCTGTCACCTTCAATAGTTGATACTGGTTTTGTGAAAACCTGCCCACTGATTTGAGTAAGAGAAATTGGGTAAGACTGTTTTGAAGAGGTCTAATTTCCTGCTCCTATTTTCTTAATAAAAGCTTCCTTCTTCACACCCCATGCAAACCTTTCATGGAGCTTAAACACAAAATTACCTGCTCTCTGAAACACAGAAATATGCTTCTAAATTATCAAATTGCCATTCACTTAAAAAAATTTAAATCATTTATTTTATACCTTAACCTAGAATAGAGTGCAATTTAACAATCAAGAGAGCACTATACACATAATTTGAAGTGGTGAAAAATAATTTGAATTTCTCTGCTTTTTATAAGACATTTTCTTAGAGAAACCTGTGTATGACTAATTTAGTTCTACATCAGAAAGAAAGCAGGCCTCTTGAAGATAAAGTTGAACAGAATTATTACAACAAATTCTTGACAGATATTTTTCTAAAATTATATTACAATAGCTTTTATAGCAATCACAAATAAAAGAAAGTTTTAAAGTCAGTTTTAAAAGGACTTTCTCAAAATTAAATTACAATTTTTGCCAGTATTTGAATTTTGGTGGAAAATACATAATGAATTAATGAAATCAACTTATAGTCCTCATTACTGTATAAATTATTTTTTCTTATTACAAACAAATTAATCTTGCAACTTTATTTGATTTTCAAGCAAAATCAAAAAATGCAAAACATAAGTTTTGAAAGATTTCGATATCTTTCCCAGGTATTAAACAGGATTACTACCTTAGAAAAATTCAGAATTTTTTCAGAAGCATTTTTAAAGAAGAAAAATAATATGGCAGAAAAGTAAAATTTGAAATTCTGTATTTATACCCAAACACAGCGTTTGGAGTGTTTGTTTTCTGCAGAGCTGTGATTGCCAAAATATTCTGTGTTTGATAAAAGAGAGACAGGAATCTGTACTGAGCTGACTAGATACCAAACTGCACTGAACAGGCATGAGGGAACAAAGTCAAGCACCACTGTACACCAGGTCCAAGACAACAAGCAATTAGCAAGGTGCTTCAGGGAGACCACAAAGTCTCCAAAACCCAGTTCATTCTGAAACTGAACTCATCAGGCACAAGAGTGCTCAAGACAGCCTTCTGCTGAAGACATAAGGTGCCACATGCAGGAAAGTCTCACCCTTTCACAGGCTATTGGGTCACTGACTGAACTATGCTGGTACAACCAACTTTGGCATCATAAATACACATTCAATACTATTTATCACACCATTATCTATCAAAATAAATAATTTGCTCACTTTTTGGAATAAAATTGTTATTTCCAACCAGCTCTAAAGTAAGCTTAAAGGGTGAAAATCTACTCATTCATAGTTCACTGTGAAGAGGGTAAAAAGTGCAACAGAGCCTGGTATTAACAACCTTGCTGAAAGCTTCCTGGTTTATGGATAGTGTACTGTTTGGCATTACCACAATCTGCATGTACAAGAAAACTTTATGCACCAAAGCAGTACAAGTTAGGATGGTAAAGTCTCCTTTTTTTCCCTTGTCCTGCTAGAATATATATTTCAGGGTGATGTTACTACCAGTCCTGCTCTGAGGAACTAGTCTTCAGATTTGCTGTGTTCTTCCAATTATTGTGCTGGAGAGGAATCTAAAATGAATTTAATCTTAATTTGCATCACTAAAAACTACAGTTTGGGCTTTCTCAGCAAGGATACAGATTCAATTTTATTTGATTTACTCTTCAGCAGCACCAAAATATTTTTGTGAGATCTAAAGCCCATAAATGGTGTCTGAACTTTGCTATTTAAACTTCATTATATGAGAAGTGACTGCAGAATTTAAACCAACACAGCAAAAAACTGAACAGCACTTGATTTAACTTATTGTCATTAGTAGTATAGTTATTTCCTCCCTTTCATAGCCACCACATTGTTTGTTAGTTAGAAGATGATTTGGTGGGATTCCTCTGATCAAACTCTGATGAATACAGTGTAGACTTCTATATCATAACTACTTTGTCCAGGGTTGTTGGACCTGTCAAGATGTTGAGGAAAACAGGCGCTTCTTACAGAGCATGATTTTCTCCATCCATAGATGCATACCTAAGGATAAGGTTGAGTTTCATTCTGGAACTGCCTGTGTCTTTCTTTGCATAAGGGCCACTAAAGAAAACAATACTTGCTCACAAAAAGAATCCTGCTGTCACTTAGACCTGTACAGTCTAAGTGGAGTGGAGTGGAGTACACAAACAACAGAAAATTAACTCAGCCAAAGATGACTACATTTGCACTGATACATTCGGGCTTAAGATCTTTCTTGACCTTTCCTACTGTTTTAACTAGTTTAAGATAATAGTTTAGCTTTTCCTATTAATGAAGTGCTTCAAAGGTCTATGACTGTTCAAATATCAGCTAAGGAATTTCCATTTGTTTTTCCTGTTGGCCATGAGATCAAATGATGGGGCTTATAAAAAACCTAGGCACCAAGGTCAAACACAAATATGGGCGTAATCAACAATGCAAACACATTCTAGAACTGACCCAATACTTTTTTTGTGACAAGAAAGAGAAATTTCTGTTAACCTCACAGCCTCTTACGTCAGTCACAGGAACACTCCTCTGAGATACATTAAATAACAGTTTAAGTTCCCTTTCAGAAAAGTCTGGATGAGTGATCTAAACTCAGCTCTCCCTCACTCTAGATGAATGTCTCAGCTCCTGGACTGCCATTGTGCTCTTTCTTTGTGGTAAATTAATACATAGTTATTTATACATAGCAAATAAAGACTCAGCATGAAAGACATAGAAATTCATCCCAGATATGTCTGAGGAGAAGTTCAGTAACTTCATAATAAAGAGAGGTTTTGATGCTCTGCATTGGGTGGAGGGCTGAACTACCTCTGAATTTAACACTTTCCATGTGTGTATTCTGCCTGCTAGGCATGGGGATGTCCTGAGCAAAGCTGAACTCAACAGCATGCTTTCTGGTAAGAAGACACTTAATTTGTCCTGAGGTACTAGGGATTAGAGGTGCCATATTTTAGTGTAAGTCCAAAGAGGACAGATGCAAGTGTATATATGGGCTTGCAGGGAGTTAAAAATCAGGCAAATACCAGGAATGGCTCGAGGATCTACATTCTTACCACTTAATATTCTGTTACCAAATAAAACATCAAAACTTAGAAGTTCATTTTCACCTGGCAAGCACAGTCTGTTCATGCATGTGCCAAAACCAAAACCAAACCAAAAGAAAAGCATTCAAAATAACACGTGATTAACTGTAGACATTTTTGCAAGAACTAAATTCTATGGACACCTTTTGAATTTGTAGTCCTGGGAGAAGGCATTGCAGGAATGAAGGAATTTCACCTGCCTGGGATAACTTTGCATTTCCTGAATGAAATAAGGATTTGTATTTTATAGGCCTCAAGAACATAATTTCAATAATTGTGTACTTAATATTAATATGGGTTCAGGTTTTTTTGATTATATACAACGAGATCAAAGTAGGCTGTGGAACAATACCTTAAAAATGAAAACCAGATATATTTCCAGATGACTATTTAATTCATATGTAAAACCAGGTCTCTTAAATTGTCTGTCAGATTATAGGTTTGACTGTGTAAGACACTGAAAGTCCTGAATGCCCAATCAATTTAACATTTCAAGATCTAATCAGAACTTTGCTGTATCAGAATCAGAGTTTACAATGGTACAACTACACGTCTTCACAAAGCACTGCTTAATTAAAATATTTATATACACAGCAGTAATTCATCATACGATAAGCCATTGCTGATTAAAACCAGTAAGCTGGTTTTAAAACCTTGTGCACTCATTATAATCAACAGTAGGGAAGGATTCCTAAAGGCTTGACACATTTCCAAAGCAATTTGACCCAATTCGGTGTGATGCAGCTTCATTTATATTTTATGCGTTATTATATTTTATCTAACAGATCATCTATTGATTTCTACATAACAGCACAATTTATAGAATCATTCTAGATGAAAAAGAGAAACAGCTATTGTTCAGTTTTGTTTGTCCTTGGTCACTCCATTGGGATTAATTATCTAACATCATCTAGCTAGCTAGTTTTGAAAAATGAAATGTGGATGGCATAAACTTCCTGGCAGCTTGTTCTACTGCTTGACCATGATATAGAGTTACCCAATGATTTGGCTGACATGTAATCTAAATATTCCCCTATGTCCTTCTCTAGCCTCATAATTATGGACCACAGGCAAAAATCCTATCCTTGAGAATGGCAGCTAAATTGTAGTATAGGAATTGAAATCTGTCATGCATACAAGTCAGGAAGCTTTCCTCCTGTTTTAGACCTTTATGAGGCACCCATGTCTTTTAGTTTAGGGAATCAGTGGCAATTTCATGAACAGCAATTTACAATTCTCAGACGAGGACAATTCCCAGCAAACTCATACCATATGAGAAAAGGAAATGCACAGGAGAATATTCTAGTCAAAGCGCAAAGGAGTTTACCACTATTTCAGGGACTGATTGCTACTGGCTCTCTACAAAGAGTGGAAAATACAGACACGATGGTGACAGGGGACGTGCATGTTTCTTATGTTGGATCTGAGACAAGAGTATATGCACCTCACTATTTTTATATAAAATTTAACCAATTGTAAAGTTCTTGTCATTTTTACCACAGGAAGAATTAAACTCAGTTTCAAAGTCTAGTTTTCTAGCAGTCCTCTGCTCTGGGAGGATATCAACAAAGATGAATAAAAAAGGATTGACAAAGGGGAAATTCAGAGAGCCCTGGAGTTTGTATTTCCTTTCTGTCCACCTTGGACAGCCTTCGTGTTCCTGTATTAGTCAGGAAACTCTTTGGAATGCTAAGTGGCAAGCCATTTGACTGTATTAGAGTAACATTATGAAACATTTCAACTCTGTGTTTCCATCTCCATCCTGAGCACTGTAAAACATGGACAGAATTTGACTTTCTTAATGCAAAGTGACTAAAAGCCAGTCTATGATGTAATCTCTCACCCAGTTAAAATTGGGTCTGTCAGCATAGACTATTCCAGTTTCTTTATCTGGACTTTGAATGAGCTTACCTCAGCTGCTTGTAACTTTTCAATTGCTAGAGATTTTCAGCATTAGTAATTTTATACTTAAGAACAGAAGGAAAAAATACTTGTGAGCTTTTACCTTTGATCCTGTAATTGCTGACTTTGGAGTGCTTGGTTTATGGCATACAAATGTCACATTTCACTCCCTTACTCCCGTCTCCCCATTTTTTTGCTTGTTTTTAATAATGGTTGCAAAGCCAAGATGAAAGGAAAGCAAGTAAGTAGAATATACTTAGTCTTAAATAAAGCATAATATTTCATCCTAAACTTATCAAAAATGATGAGAATACAAATGCCACCTGGAATGAATACAGCTTGAATGAGTGTAAATTACAGACAGTCATGAAATCAATTATATTGTAATGAAGAATACCTAAGAGCCACTTTTACACCTGTTCTTTAAGTCTATATATTAGTGAGCTGGTGAAAGTGCAAAGCAACGGACATGGCTAAGGCCTAGCAATCATCTCTTCTCTCACCATCCTTTGCATCTACAGCTTGTAGTTACCTGAAGTTTAGGATAAGCACTGCTAATTCTGGAGTTCAGATGTGGAATTTTAATGCACGCCAAGAGCCCACAGACGGAATCAGCCCATAAGCTGAGTGTGCCTGTCCCCCATTACCCATGCCAGGCTATGGCAATGCTGTTTGAGGGAAGGAGGTTGCACATCATTACAGAATCAAAGAATCATTTAGTTTGGAAAAGACCTCCAAGATCATTGAGTCTAACCTTTGACCTATCTCCACCTTGTCAACTAGAACATAGCAGTAAGTGCCACATCCAGTTGTTTCTTGAATTTTTCAAATCTGTCACAAAAGGAGGAATTCACATTTCTGTAGTATCTGCTTCCCAGCCAAGGAGGTATGTACACAGATTGTGAAGGCTTAGAGCTACTCCTCCAGTACATCTGTCCATGGCCCTGTGGGATAGGAAGTCCTGCTAGCTGGACTGCTTTTTTTGTGTGCATCTGTAGGCAGCAAAAAGAGCCTTTTCTTCCAACTTCTTTGCCCATGCAAGAGCAGCCAAGGTTTTGTAAAATGGAAGAGCTCCAGGCCAATTACTGCAAATAAATTGAACCTGACAGATCATTTAAGATAAACTTTTATTCCTTTTAGGGTCTCATGCTAAGTAAGTCTCTACAAAAAATTCACAAGGCAGAACTGAAGAACTTTGCAATGCTCCTAGCTAGAATTTTTTTTCTTTCTTTTTTTTTTTTTTTTAAAAACTCTGTAAAAGAGCAAGAGAACATCATCATTATTCTGACCAGGTCTCCTTTGTCAATCATAAAAAATGTCAAAGAGGAGAAAAGCTTGGAAAAATGCTTACATGCTCAAGTCTTTAGTTACAAAGCCAGGGGAGATGCATTTATCTGGCTACTTCATCATACAAAAGAGTTAAGTTTCAGATTTGCCTCATTTGGGATGAATCCATTTTGGGCAGCATTTTCTAAAGGCCTGAGTGACTTAGAAATACAAGTCTTATGACTCAGTTGTGTTTCCCCCTGACATTTTATCTTTTATATTTCTTACATTTAGTCAGCCTCTTGCATACCTACAGATAGATCATAGAGGGCTAATAAATAAATAAATAAATAGAACACTTGTTTAAAAAAATTATTATTGAAATATGTCTTAATAAGGAAATAAGAAGCGTAAGTCCAACTGAAGCCCAGACAAGAGATGAAATATTTTACTTGCATGGTGGTCCATGACATCAGGAGGGCACTCTATACCCGTAGGACACATGTCTACATATTTATGGCTTGTGAGCCCAGAGTCTTTTCCTTTTTCACTCATGCTTCTATAAACTCCACTAACTCCAGAGCCAGCCCACAGCTGGAGTTATGTGCACCACTGATTCTAGCTATCACAGTGTATCAGCTGGCCTAAAGCTGCCTGAGTCTTTCAGGGATTAAACTAGGCCTAAAGTGCCGAAAAATGAACCTGCAACACAGACAGTTATCTAGTATTTGGCTGTAGATTGTCACTTTAGTTGTCATCTGAATTTATCAAACCTGGATATGAGAAGTTAAAAACCTTTTGATGATTTATTGCTTCTGTATACAACTGAAGCCTCATATGCAACTGAACATTTTGTGGGTGTGAAAATTCACAAATGGTTTTTCAAAAATTTTACTCTCTTCTCAGAATTCAACAAGCCCTTTGTGTATTTACTGACCTTTGGGATTCACACTTCAGGGACTTTTCAAAGCCCTTCCCTTTGGAGAGGGGAAGTACAGACTAAATACATGAATAAGTCCCTCCTTTTTATCAGGCCCTCTGCCATTTACTAACACAGCACAACACAACATTTGCCTGCTGTCACATCAGACTGCCACAACCATGCTCCAAATGTCACATTAGCAAAGTCAGGTTAAAATCACTTTGTGTTACAACACTTTCTGCACTGACCTTTTGAAGGGCCAGAATGAGAGGAAGCTTCCCTTGCTCCATGCAGGGAGCCTCTTCTTATTTTCTCTCCTAAACATGAGAAGCACATGCTTTGCGTTCAAGGGGGAATTGTCAGATTTGACGAACATGTGACAACGCTGCAATCCACCAAGTTCTTTGTGGCTCGATCCTTTAACTTGTGTGGTACAAGCATTCTTCTAAAAGAGCCAAATTGATTGCTCAAGGATTTGGGTCTGTATAATTCAGACATCTAATTCTTTCAAAAAGGCAAGTTGAGGAGTACAGGGATCTGCTTCCCCTGATGTACTCAGCTTTCCATTTTGACACTCTTCAGGGCAGAATATGGAGCTATTTGCCTCACCAGGCTTATAAATAAATTGACATTTTAAAATGGCCAGAACAGGGAATGTGTAGTACTAATTTGAGACCTATAGCATACTTCTAATTGAAGCAAAGATCCACCATGACTTTATGATAGATGGGAACATATGTTTCCCAGAGAAGAGCTATCCAGCCTGCTCAGTGCAAAAGTTGGTTGACAGCTATGCAGAAGGACTGGAATGGACTGGAATGGACTGACCAGGGAGATGGAGTAGTCACCATTCCTGGAAGTGTTCAAGAAACAACTGGATGTGGCACTTAATGCTATGGTCTAGTTGGCAAGCTAGTGATCAGTCCAAGGTTGGACTCGACCTCGGAGGTCTTTTACAACCTAAATGATTCTATGATTCTATAACTTTAGAGGATACCCTTTCAGTGAGGTATTGCTCTTTTCCTTCAAACTAGCCCTTATTGGTAGACCTGAGACAATTTGCATTGGCCAAGCCATTGAAAGGGAGGCTGTCACAGTGCTTCTCATGTCATGTGGGGCATCTGAGCCCATCCAGTGAGACCAGTCAAGTCTCAAATTTGGTAAATATAAAAGTAAATTGATTATTTTACATAAATGCTTCTACACAAGAGATTAACCAGTAAAGACTGCACGGTCTTGGCCTGGATAGCTCTGAATTGGTAATGCAGAAACCAGCCCAAGGAGGAAAAATGTGTCCATGGCAGAGAGGTTAAACATATTACATATTTGGAGAGGAATATAGTGAGAACACAGCAAGGTATCAAACAGTTTTGTGTCAGTAGTTGGGGATCACATAAAATAGAACTTAGTTTTATGTACAAATGACAGTTCCTATTTTTCTGCCTGACCCTGTTCTTCACACGTACAGTATTAATTCAATACATTTTTCATTCTGGCAGCAGTTTGAACTAAACCACTGTTAAATCATCTGTGGTGAAATCACTTTGCTACAGGTAGATGTACTAGATCAATCTAATGAAGTAATTTACTTATGAGAAATTCATCCCTCATAAGGGGGCAAGGGGACATTAGGGCCCATAGAAAGCTTTTTAAATATGTTTGCTTAAGTCTGAAATGTCTGGGGTGTGGTTGTTGGGGTTTTTTTTTTTTTGATTCCAAGAGTCTGTAAGAGAAAAGTCTGAAAAATGAGATTACTCTCAGTCACACTATGTGACTATGAAGGGTCTATACTGCCACTTGGAATAAAGAAATGGAAAGCTACTACTTCCTGAATGGGCATCCCTATTTTGTCTCTTTTAAAAGGAGTATGATAAATTCCTGTTTAAGTAAATAAGCAAGATTCACTGAAAATAAACAGAGAGATTCTTATCACAGATGCATAACAAATTCAATATAATTCTATTAAATAACATTATTCAAGCCAGAAAATGATACCTGTGCCTTGTGGAGTATTACTTAAGGTCAGATATTTAGAAGCAAATTTAAAAAGATTTTCTCCATCCAAATCTATTAATTACATGTGCTAATTTTCTATAACCATATTTACAGAATATACAATCCTTTAATTTCTGAACTAGATTCCAATGATGATGTATTGAAAGAGGTTGTTTTTACAGAAATTAAAATGTCAACTTAGAGAACAAGGTGCCAATACAATGACTGCATGATCTGCTATGATTTGAAATTGAATTAACACTTGTAATGACAGAACAAAGCAAAACTATGATTAGGATGCAGAAAGGGGACTAGTAAATTTGAAATGCAATGTAGTCTTTCCATACCCTTAATAAGGAACCTGGATTAATTCTGCTCCTGTGCTCTCAAAGTTTTAGTTGAACACCTGTACGAATTCTGCAGCATATGATTCATAACTGTCTTTGGTCACCTACACAGTGAAGAAATCCATCTTTGCTATTTTTAAAAGGTATTCTTTGTTCATCTCCTTCATCTATGATAGGTCTGCCTGTCATATTTCTGTTCTCCTAACACTGTGATAATATTGCCTACTATCCCAGAAGTACTTCTATAAAGGGAATTTTTGTCAAATATACTTTGTTATAAAATTCCATCAACTTAGACACCTGTTAGAGTTCATAACCTTGACTTGGTATCTCTAGCCTACAACTACACAAACCTTTACATGATGGCTTGGTGCACTACTAAACAATACTCTGTTTTGTCTGTTCAAATGGTAATGTCAAATAATAGATCTATGTCTTTTCAGTATCCTAGATAAACCTCATTTTATTCTTTTCCATTCATTAAGAATTAAAGTTATTCCATTTCACAGTTCTGTATCTCTTGGGGAAATTTGAACTGCAAGTTAGGGATGATGTCATTGCAGCAGAAGACACTCTCTATTAATTACATCAAATGAAATATTTTCCCATAATATATACCAGAATTTGACAGATTTCTTGTAAGACCTCTGGCTTGTTTTATCCCCCTGTAGCTGTATTACAACTTCTAGAAAAAAAAGTGTCTCTCCCAAGACGCTGAAAGGAGAGATTTGCCAGCAGACAGCTCTGCAGAGAGCAGCAGGTCATGGCAGCCCTGTAGCCCTTGAGAGAGCCTCTGTCTCCCTTCAAAAGACAGGGAGGACTGTGTGGTGATGAGGTGGGACAGCAATGTACATCACCTGTAATGGAAAATCTGAACAAGTTAGCTCTAGTAGAAGTAAGATTCCGAATACCAATTGAAAAAAAATGTATAATTTTAAATTGCAGTAAAAGTTGAAGAGCTCTGCAGGAAAGCTTACAATTCTTTCAGGCCCTTCTCAGACACCATTTCTGTACTAATTTCTGTTAACTTTCTAGAGCTGGATACTTCAGTCTTTTGTAGAAATTAATTATGGTAAAATTAATTTCCATTGCTTTCAAACCTTTTTCTTTGCTGTTGCATTTGAAGGTCAGCCCTTTTTGTTGGTATTTGAGACTGCTCCTGAGATTTTTGCACAGCAGAGATTTATCAGATCCTGTGAAACACGTTTTGCCTCCGAGTACTCTGGATGAACTGAAGTGGAATCCTATAAAAACTACAGCTCTTTCTCTAATGTGTGTGCTTGTCCCAGTAATAATTATTTGCACAGTTCAAACCACCTGTCAAGGGCTAAACTGCTCTGTAAAGCACAGGCACAAACACAGAGCAATGAATAGGTCTCCTCTGCTCCTCACATGTGCCTAGGGGAAAATGATGAATCCAGCTCTTCCCAGCAACTCTGTCAAACTTACTGCAGCTTTGGGTGGCACAGAAATACCCAGCTAGCCTGAAATTAGTTGACTTGAATGCTGATAGCTGCAAAGCTGTGGTCTCCCGTAGCTGTGCTCCCAATGGAAAGGTTTCCTACCAAAACGCTAATTTTGCTCCTCGGTGGATTTCCAGATCATGGTCTGCTCCATGTTATTGTTACTACACTGCTAGCAGCACACCAGTTGGCCTGTTTAAAGCTAGCTCAGGTAAAATAAAATAAGCTGCCATGACAACCAGCAGCTGCAGTATCAGCATACCATTCCAGTGTGTCATTCCTGGCCTTGCAATTTATATCCACACAATACAGCTTGCTCGAAGTGAGGTAACTCCAGTAACTCCACCCACTTAATCCTATTAATCTTTCTTTGTAAGTAATGCCCTAAGAACCTGACAATTTTTACAGCCCTTATCTGTCCTTTCTCCAGTTTGACAGTACATGTATGTACACAACCTGGGTACCTGAATCTCAATACATTATTCCACGTTTATTTATAAAAACAAACTAAATGGACACAAACCCCAACTACTAATAAATAATACCAACAGATTACAAGAGGAATAACAAGCACTAAACACTGATGCTGGGAGGTACGGAAAAGAGAGAGAAATTGAAAATATGTCAAAAATAATTGACAAGAAAAGGGGAAACCAGCTATAAACTTATATAAAAATATAGTCTCCTTCATGTATTCATCTGACAGAGGACTGGTATAAAGGTACCTGAGATACTGAAAATCAAATGACTGGTAATGTTCAGTGCTAGTAAGGTAGAGTGCCGCATACAAGAGAGAATTAATAGGAAGTATACAAACATAGTAGTTGGTGCTAATTGACTAGTAGCATCCCCAATGAGACCTTGGACTTACTATGGCTGGTTCTTTGAAAACATCAGTGCTGTGCTTACTGGTGGCCAAAGAGGCAAAAAGAGGATGAATGTGGTAGAACAGAATATTGGGAAAGAAGTTAAAATAATATGGAAAGGTCATTCAGCAGTGTGAGCTATGGAGGTAGACATTTCAGTGCTATATGTGGCTCTCATGAAGCTCTCACAACAAGGAAAGAAGAGTATCAGGAGAGGTAGGGGGGGTATTAGAATTATAGAGCATCATTTACATGATGAAAAATAAATGCATTTCTAAAAGAGAGTCATTGATAAGAGAGATCTGTAAAACATGAATGATATGTAGAAAGTGAGTAAGACACGGTTATTCATTGCTTCTCACATTACAAGAAGCAGGGTATGCCCCATGAAATTGTAAGATAGCTGGTGTAAAACAAATAAACAAACAGATGGAAGGGCTTTAATCATTACATGCATAATTATTTTGTGAAACTCATTGCCACTGGATGTGTTGAAGGCCAAAACTATGAACGGATTCATGAAAGACATGACAAATCGATAAAGGATAAATCCACAGGCAACTGTTAAACAGGGTGGTCCAAAGACACCCTCCAGTTCAAAAAGCCATGAAAACACTTGCCTTGGGGAACTCAGAGTGTAAGCCAGAGAAAAAAACCTATTCTATATACACCTCCTCTGATACAGGTACCCATAACACATAGAGTCATCATATGCTTGGGAAATCCCAGCTTCAATTCACTTTCTGCCTGAGGAGAACTATAGGTTTTTTTTGTATTTATGACCAGGAGACACATATATCTGGATAATGATTTTCACTATTTGTCCAGCTAAAATCTTGTACAACATAGAAAAAAAAATCTGATTGAGAGGCCAGAAGATGAAGGGATGAGAGGCCCTGATGCTATAACCTATGAGCAGTTATGGTACTTACTTGGATGAGGGATCAAAGCCCCACAGATTTGCATTCAAATAATAACTTGCATTTAAAGGAAACAAGAACAAAAAAAACACAGAACTGATGTTGGAGGAGTAATTAAATCATATGTTTCCTCCTTACAAATAACCTAACCACCAGTCTTGGGTTTCATGCTTATCCTATGTCTCTTACTATAAACAATGCAAAGAAACACAACAAGTGATATCAGTAGCATACTGTGGAGGAATGGCCAGAATCACATTACAGACAAACACAGCTGGCCCAGCAAAGAGCTCAAGAAGTAGTAAAAGTCATCTGTCTGTCTCAAGGCACAATGGATATATCTACACCACTTCAGAGGTCTGTTTAACTAGTCCTTCAAAATTTCCAGAGGCAGTAATTTTATGGACTTTCCAGAGTTTAAATACCCTTTTCATTAGAAAGTTTTACCTAACATTTGGCTCAAATCTCCACTGCTACTATTCAAATCCCTTAATTCTCAGCCAGAAGATGAGGGCAGGACAAGCAAACATTTTATCAGCAACTGTCACACATTTCAACCATCTTCTCTAAGCAGCCTAGATATTTCGCTTTTCCATAATGAGGTATGTTTTTAATCTGTCATCTTTACACATTTTTCTTAAATCAACACTGGACGTAGTAATTAGCTGTAGGCTGTTGGCCTGGGGAGATTAAAAGGATGTTATTATTTATACATTGCAGTGCAGAAATTTTCCTTTTTAACCTTTTATGGTTTTGCTTATTGATGTTCAGCCCATGACCCACTGTAATCCCTAGTTCTTTTTATGTATAGTTGTAATTTTCCTTTTTAACCTATTCCAGCACAGACGACTCTTAGGTTTTCTCTAATGCCTGACAGAAAGAGGAACCAGAATAAGGTGCCTTTTAGGCTCCAGTCAGATTAATCAGAAATGACCTGCCAAAGCGAAACATTGTGAAGGATAGATATATATATTTTCTTGAAGCCTTCTGTATCACAGCAATCTACAATTTCAGGTTTGTTACTCCCTT
>NW_008669968.1:81230-126736 GCF_000695815.1 Acanthisitta chloris | reverse complement strand
TTTCAGCTCTCACTAGACAAAATATTTTGGCCATCTACTTCAACTACATGTTTGACTATGAGAATAGTCCTTTACTTGCACCCATGGAAAAATTGCCATTCATTCAGAAGGATGCCAACTTCAAACATCACTTGAATATCTGAGCTAGACTGACAGGCTGCTCTTTATTTACCAGTAAGATAGGGGAAGAAAATGCTATTACATGTGCTTTGTATTCTCTATTGCATACTAAATAATTACTGGCCAGTATTCATGATCTATGAAGCAGTAAGTAGTTTGGTCACAGTTATGTCTAGCACCATCTGTTTGACCACTTGCAAAAACAACAGGTTGCACATAAGCTGGAAAAGAGGGATAACTAGCGTGTGTTTGGGAAAAACTGTATCTAGATTCAAAATTAAATCAGCTATTCAAAATTTCATCACAGCATGTCAGGCACGCTGCAGTTACCCCCGAACCCTCACAGGTTGGTTTTCCCTTGCCTCTGGCAGACTTGGCTCTCTGCTCTTTCCATAGCCAAAATGTTTACAGATAGTCTCATTAAAACAAAAGTTCCCAGCAAAGAACAGAAAATTAAGCTCCTGAGTCTGCTCAGCTGATTTTCCATCCTAGCAAACAAGGAACAGGGGCTTTGGCCATATTCTGATATATGATTACCTATTTATCTGCTTTATTTTTCTGCATTGAATTATTTGTGATAACTGTGTCAACTTTCATTCAAATTGTTAAAAAACTGTAAAGCAGCATTGAGGAAGAAATGACTTGAGGTATAGAACACTAAAACTGGTGATTTCCAATTATTATGTTTTGATATTAAGCTACTAATACATTTAATATATGCTATATTCATAATTGCAACTAATCACATTAAAGCATTTACAAGACATCTTTGATGTAGTCTTTTTTTCATAGAAATCATCATGATTTTTATTACAGTCCAAAAAACCAGTTTAATGAATGAGTTGTATATCTGTCTCATGCTTGATAGAACATAACTGCTACAAGTACAGAGAAAAAGCCCGTTTTCCATTTTAAGTACTGCACTTAATTAACTTCTTTGCATTATTAGGAACTTTCCCAATAGTCCAAGCATTATAAAAAGTTAATGAGAAGGTTTCAGAAAGCTTCTAACCAATAAAGGATTCTTTTGAACAAATTAATAATTTCTACAATTGTATTGAATATAAAAGTATTGAATATAAAAGCTTTATATAAAAACAATACCATTAAAAGAAGAACAGAAAAAGCTCTGTTAATAGTTACAATATAATTTGTAGTAAAAAAAAAGAAAAAGATCCCTTTCATCTGTGTTGTTATACTGTTCCTTATCTCAATTTCTCTTATATTTTTGTTCGTTCGTTTAATTTCCAAAATGAGTGGGAAACTAAAGAAGAGTTGAGACCAGCCTTAAGATGTGTTGACAGACTATGGCTTGCATGAGAGATAATCTGGCCTTTTTCTGGCATTTCTCCATAGGATGTCTGGATTATATTTTCCTGCAGGTTGATTGGAAACCTTTGTTTAATGATAAAAATCCCAAATTTGTGCCTGAATTAGTTCTGAAAAAGCAATTTTGTAACTGCAAGGAATTATAAAATGGACAGCTGTCTCTTATGTTCTTATTGATCAAACAGTACTTCAGCTGATGGTAAAACCATTAGTGTTGAAGAGTATCTGATCTGAAACTGAAAACATTATAAAGTAACTTAATTTGAGTGGCTGGAAATAAAAACCAATATAAAGTCAGCTACCCTGGACTTCTATTGCTCCTCCAGATTAGCTGAGAACATGCATGTTGCACCTCCCCATGATCCTAAATCACATCCTTAATGTGCAGAGGGAACGTGCTGAACTTCCTCCTTGCTCAGATGTTCTAGAAGGGTACATGTAGCTGCCTTAGGCATAATGTATAAGAGCTCCTTCAGACTTCTGAGGAATAAACACCTCTTGTAAAAATTTTCTCATGGTTCTTTCATGTAGCTGTAAACTCTGCTATTATGAAAAAATGGGGGGGGGGGGGGGGGAAGAGGAAGCAATCAATATTTGTCATTAGTCTTGAGCAAGAATTCCTAAATTATATTACCATGAGATGATGTCTGCAAAGTTTTAGTGGGTTGAAATGCTTCCGGGAACATGAGTTAATAGCATCAGTTATAGCTGTGAAGCAAGAGCAATCCCAAAGACTGCTTCAGTAATTTAGAATGAGTAACAGATCCCCTCAAGTGTATTGCTGTTCATTAATAATAATGCCCATACAGCAGACGATTTCTCTTTAAAGGATGAGGCTTTGTAACACGGTCAGCTGGATTATGTTTAAAGCGATCTCCTGAAAACAAAGGGAGTGCAAGCTTCTTTCTCATGCATTGTCTGAAAAGAATTTCCCAGCTTACTACAACTCTCATGAGATTGTCCAAATGCAATCATCTCCAGTTTTATCTCAGCCTAGGAAGAAAACCATGAATTGCATTCTACAAACTACAGAAACAACTATAACATGTCTTCTATGAATCGCCATCTCTGCCAAAAACTCTCCCAGCAAGTACCTCATCCTGGCTGTAAATGGCCCCTGACAAATCCCCGTGGCTGCATTTGTGGTCTCTGCTGCTGAGATCATTCCCTGCAGGAGCAGCTGAGGCTGAGAGGGTGCAGCAGGCTTGGTGAGTCGTGCTGTGGAGCGTGTTGCCCCCAAGGGATGGGGTCAGCAGTTTGTGTCCTCTGCACACTGAGGGACTGACTCCTGAAGCAACTTTTAGCAAGCAGTCGCAGAATGTCACAATTGAGTCTTCAGAGAGCACAAACACTAACTTGAAAGAGTTTAATAGCAAAAATCCACTCTAAATTCCTCTTCAGATTCAGTTTTCAGAAACAACTGTATTAAGAAGTGGATGCTTAGCTGACCAGTATGGCTTTTCAAACAGCTGTTGGCTGTTATAGATCAGTAGTTTCTATAAACATGCGGATTGTAATCAAGAAAAATTCTTGGAAATACATCACAGCACTCAAGGTTCAGAACATACTATCTTAAACAAGTAACAAAAACTTATTTAGATCCCTTGCTTCATCTTCCAAGAAGTTCCTTTTCAAAGTAATTGCACATATTTAACACATCCTGAAACAAATGCAACTGACAGTGAAGTTTGAAACTGTTTACCTAATTATAATGAAAATTAAGTTAAATTGTTTGCAACCTACCTTGAAATTGTGTAAATTTGATGGTTCCCATCCTCTCTCCATTTCTGAAAACAACTTGACCCTAAATAAAAGACAAACAAACAAGCAAAACCTTAGAAGTTTTATAAATCTCTCATAATATAGTTGCATTAGTACTGTAATTTTCCATTAACTATTAAAAATACCAAAGCAAGGTTTAAACCCTGAAGACAGCAGATCCCATCAAGGTTAAAATAACTCCATAAGATCTCCTTAAAGTTTTCTTCCACAGATTTCAAATGACCTAAGAAAGTAGACCAGTGTTACCACTCAGTCTTCATGGGTGGAAATGGAAGTACAATAAAGCCAGTAACACTGAATCTCAGATGATGAGAGATGTGCAAACAATTGATTTTCACTGTTTGACTGTTTTTATCAAGGATACATAAAAGCTATCAAAGATCACACAAGCAGACCATTCTCCAGTTTATTCATCATACAGTTCTCCAAATGGCTCTATAACCTGTTTATCTTATCTTATATACTTATCCTGCCTGATTATGGATACCAGTATCTCTTGTGGCTTGGTTTTGTACTACACCAACATGTATGTCCTGGTATTTATTTTAAATGTAATGCCTGTAAGTCACCGCTACCCTTTGTGGTGCTACGTCTTGTTACTTCTCAAAATAATGGTCATGTAATGCTGAAACCTCCCCACAGATCCCTAGGAAATTACTCTGATCTTTCATCCCATCTTTCTGGATAAAATTAAGAAATGATCTTGTTAAATTTTCTCCTTACTTCAACTATTTGATAATTGAGTATGAAAGAAGAGGTTTCACTCATTTATGCTAAGAAGTATTTTTAATTCCTGGAACTCATAGTGGGGGGCTGGGTGCTGTCAAGATAGATTGCTGTTATACTGATTCCCAGGTTTAGTTTATTAACATCATCTCCATTAATCTTTGTTTTGGCAGACATCAGGGGAACAGAAACCAAACTGTAAACATGTGAGGCTACAATACATTTCTCTGTGCAAGTCAGCCCCTTTTTAGATAACCCTTTCAGGCCACTAAAGGGATTCACTGTAGGCCCCTGAATTACTCAAATCAGCTCCCTGCAGGAACAGCACAAAGGTTTCGAAGTACAGGACACTCACCTCCCATTTCCTGCAAGCCACAAAACACCATTTCCCTTTGATAAATAGAAGATACCCTTTGACAATTTTAAGCTACCTTGTGCTAAGCCTTAAAAGCCAAAAGTCCCAATCTGTGTCTAAAAGACAGTAAGAGAAATGAATAGTGGTAATGGGAAGGATTCTGGCAATAGCCTTCATCCAGATTGCCCTTAGTGTGGAGAAGTAGTGCTTAATATCCCTTCATTTGTTTAAACATAATCATAACACATTTGACTACTTGGCTTAACTAAAAAATAGACATAATCATAACACATTTGACTACTTGACTACTAGAAAATATTAAAGAAAGGACTAATAAAGATGCTATGCAAGAGTTACACATTGCAGACATATATTTATGGTCAATCTAGTCTTAACTTTGATTCTGTGACTTGCTGGAGAATTCTGTAGTCAAATTTTTCCCTGTGTGGAAAGATTATTTTTCAATTTGATTTTAAATTTACTGCCTTCTGCTTTAACTCTGTGTCCTCTTATTCTTTCATTACAAGTTAATGGGACTGTACATGAGAGTCTGCTAGAGTGTTCTTTATAGATAAACATATAGCAAGCATCACTGCCATCATCTGTGGTGACCATTGTCTACAATTGTCATCTATTATGGAGAGTATTGTATAGTATAGTATAGTAGAGTAGAGTAGAGTAGAGTATAGTATAGTATAGAATAGTAGCTCAAAAAATTTTCTAGATTCCAAGTGCAACTGCTTTGTAATATTATCATTACTTCTTGCAAATGACCCATATTTTAATCATTCAGTAGGACAGACATACACCATATGCATCTACTGAAAAGAGATAAATACATACATCCTTGTTGGCACGTTCTGAAATGATCAACAAAATGTAAATCGAGTCTAAATGTTCTGAATAAGTGCAAAATTTGGAATTAAAAAATACAAAGAGTTATAGATTTAGCAACATCTGTATTTATCAACTTCCTTTTGTTAGGACTTGTGGCTTATACTGACCTAAGCAGTAGATAAATAAAGACACAGATGATGATGATGAAAAAGTCATGAACAACTCATGCGAATATGTCCTAGTTATCTGCAAAATTATTTAACCAGTAGTTTGCTTTCATTAAAGGTTACTGGAAAATCCTGAAAAATCAAATGGGTCATTATAAGGAAAAACAATTTCTAAATACTATTTTATGGGATTACATTGTCCTGAATATCGTTCACAAACTACCGCATTTTTATGTTACATATACAGATACTAACAGGGAAAAAATCTGGAGAAATTAAAATATGCTATTTATTCCATGTGTAATCCAACAAATAAATCTGTTTTCAAAGGTCAAACCAATAAAAAAACCTAACAGCAAGAAGCCTCACAGCAGGATTCTCTACTGCAATCCCTGATGATGACAGTTCACATTTATTACCCAGGCATCAAAACTGGAACCACAGCTGCAGTTACCGTTTGGTTCTTTGCTCCTCGGGAACATGCTGCTTCATAATAACATGTGACAAGTAGCTACAGCATCTCAAGTACCTCCAACCCCTCAAGATTCTAAAGGAAATCTTGAGGATTTCCTGTAGGAAAGGAAACATTCCTAGATTTTTACTGGAGCTTTGAGTAGCCACAGCAGACATGGCCAGTGTTGCTGCTGCAGTACTTGGTTCTGCCCATGTGGCAGAAAGGAATGCTCTCTCCTGAGGAACACTGAGAAATTGCATAAATAGCAACACCTTCATTTCTTAAAACACAAATAGGAGGGAAACTAATGGCAGTCATCCATTACTTTATGCTTCCCTGCTATTTTATGAAAAATAAGACAATTACATTTGGGACAAAAGAAGTGATATAAATCTATAATAAAATGATGTTAAATTTAATTTTATAAACTCACAGCAATGCTTGTAAAATATAAGCCAAGCAGTGTCTCAGAAACCTGGGGTTTTTTAAAAATTATGCACTGATTTATGGCATGAGAATTGAGTTATAATCTGGCTCATATCAAGCCATTTCTTTGCCACCAAGGTAACATACCATAAGATTTAGCTAGAGGGTTATCTTCTTTAA
Source organism: Acanthisitta chloris (assembly GCF_000695815.1). Classification (NCBI taxonomy): domain Eukaryota; kingdom Metazoa; phylum Chordata; class Aves; order Passeriformes; family Acanthisittidae; genus Acanthisitta; species Acanthisitta chloris. The sequence goes on along the minus strand of NW_008669968.1, from coordinate 120,360 downwards.
ACTTGAGATTCATAAATTACTAACAGTGTTTTATCTTTAATTAAAGTGGCGGATGTTTGAATAATAGATATTACTAGTACACACATTAAGCTCTGACATTACAAAAGCCAATTTTAGTACTATTTAATCCTTTATTTTTACCTTACCACATACTCCAGCACATGTGCCAGTACGGACTGCAGTTTATGGTGTGACCATTTAAATTTTATTAAATCCATGCAAATGTAACAAAAACCAGAATTCTCTTTTACCTTCCATTGTGTTTTGGCATTACAAAGGCATATTTAGATAAAAGGAATAAAATAAAATAATGGAAATAATGTTAATACTAACTTCTTCAGAACATGATCATCAGATTAAAAGAATATTTCAAAAGCAAGAGATGTGAAATAAGATCTCTGTCCTGAACAAGCATCAACTGCACAAGTGAATAACTTGCACTTAGAACAAACCACATATCTTACTATATATTAAATAGTTAATCAGCAAAGCTTTCCTGTTCCATTACACACAGATCACCCCAACGGGGACCAACAGAAACCACATTAGTATCTTACTGCCTGTTTTACTTTCTTCAATCTACTATCTACAATTTTTTTCTTTTTCTTTACTAGTTGCAAAAGTGAATGCCAGAGTAAATACCAATTCTGTATCTGATCTGGCCAACTTTGAGCTGTGGACAGGCTCTACATCAGCAATGATTCCTTGAAAAGCTGATGGGAAGGAAATAGAAAGTATGTGGCTTGGAATCCAACAGACAGCAATGTGAACAGAGGGTGGAAGAGGATCTGAGTAAGCTCAGTCTGGCACAGAGTAGCACCCTTGGATGTTGTTGCAGGTCTGTACACCCACCTGTATCTGGGATTCATTGCAGCTGCATAACTTACCAGGCAGCCTTACACAGGTGTACTTTATTCAGTTATCCTAAATATATAACCACCCCATAAGCAAAAACAATACTACCTGCACATTACAAGTCAGGTGGCTTGAACAACAGAAATCTAGAAGATTATGTTGTAGGGGGTTTAGGGTTTATTTTGTAGGTTATTTGGGGTTTTTTTTTGGGGGGTTGTTTTTTTAGGTGGGAGGAGGAATTGGGTTGATACATGCCTGAGTACAGTTACATTTTCTGCCCCCTCCTCCAAAGAGCTACAGTCCTTCAATGTCCTTTAAAAATAATGACAACCAGAACTAGACCAAACATTTCAATATGCAGTCTCAAAATTGTGGCATACAAGAATACATATCCCTGTTTCTTCTGAGTACCATCTTCATGCTCTGTTTTACAAGTCTAACACTTTTTAAAATATTTTGTTATACAGAATAATTATTTCATCTCCTTAATTAAAAGATAGTCTCTACCCTCCCTGGATGTATAGGCTTCATCTTTTTTTTCTGGAATTGACATTCCTTAAGTCATCAGTCCTTTATTTGTAGTCACAACAAGAAGTCCACATCACCCATTCACACTCACAAATTAGTAGCTGACATTAGCTTTTATTTCAGACACATGAGATATTGTCTGTCTTTATAGCAGTTAGCCGTTTGTCTACACTTGGAAGGATAAAAAGCAGGTATCCTTGCTACATTATGAACATGTCATTAAGCTCTTTATGAGCTACAGAGCACTAGCATTTATTAGAACATTATTTGCATTATCTCTCACAGTATTATTATTCAGTTCTGGACATAGGCCCATGCCAAAGTTAGAATTTTTTCATTCCTCATATACTAAAATCCACAGCCAACACATTTTTTCATTCATGTCTTCAGCTTGCTTCATCTTCTTTAATCAAAGCAGAATTCAGAAGATCCTTAACCACTCTCTCAGTCAGGGCCAGGTCTATACTTTGACCACCACTTCATTTACTGTGCATTTTCTTCTGCAAAGTGTCTCAAATATAGAAAACAGAGAAATAAATACATAGCATTTACTTCATGATTTTTGGTACTATACCTATAAAAAAGTTCTGGTTTAGATCATGTTTACTTCCTTCTGCAACAGTCTTCCCCCATACAGCACCAAACAATTTTTTATTTATTCAAATGTCTATTATATACTCAGCTTATGCTTGGTATCTTATTGTTGGTTTAAAATGCCGTAATTATATATTCAAACTAAATGAATAACACAAACACCCCTTTGTCAGAGGAAAGACCATGAGCATGTTGACAGAAATATCACAGCTGGCTGCAAGACATTTAAATGCCATCAGACTCATGTCCCCTGAGCATTTTTCAATGGGCCAATACATTTCAGGACTCTGCCTCAGTTCCACTTCACTGTCCAGGAATCTGGGCTACTCTGCCCTATAGGCAAGTCACCTCCCCATGTAACAGTGTTTAACCCTAGTGGCTTTCCCTGAAATGTCTGAGCCTACAAAGTTAGAGCAGCTCCAAAAGTGACCGACAGTATTTTTCAAAACTAAATTAACTCAGTCACTTTTGAGGTTCTTGAGTTAGATATTTGATGTAAAGTCAACCATCTAAATAAATGTATGCAGAAATACCTGAAAAGTAGTGGGATAACTCTGGCAACTGAAATTAAAGTTGTATATAATTTCATATAAAATTTTCTATTATTTTATATAAAATTTATATATTTATAGAATAGATACAATTAAAACTGTCCCTTTAAGATCTGTGACATCTGATGAAATCAGGGTGTACTTCAGAATCTATAGTGTCCTTAGTGGACTATGTCCAATAAAAGTAGGAGCCAAGGAGAGTGAAGCATCACAGAACAGCAAACCTGTTGCTTGCTAACACATTGCTCCTAGCTGCACAGCCCTATGGCTACTCAGTGGTAGCTCAGCACTCAGCATTCATCAAATCCCTGTGTGAGCTGTAGTGACCTATTAAAACAGCAAAATATATTCAGTGGTTTTTGTGGGGTTTGAGTTTTTTGGTTGGGTTTTTTTGTTTGGTTTTGGTGGGTTTTTTTTCAAATTTTATTTTGTATTGCTTTGGCAAGTGGGGAAGGTGGTGTTTCTCCATTGCCAGAACCAGATCCAGCACATAGGAGCCCAGGAAGGATATAGATGCTAGCAGAAAGAGCTAGGAGGGAGGGAGAAAAACACCCTCTGTTAGTCCCAGACCCTTTCAGAAGCTTTTCTGGGTTATCATGCTATTGACACAGCCTGCTACTCAAGTGATGCACTTGATACTCATACAGGGCTGCTTAGCTACTGACAAGCCTTCCATGACATGCACAAACCAGCAAACTGGCATTCAGTGCATCTTGGCTCTGAAGCTTCTAAGTGGTCAAGAGCTACATGCTGCAATTAATAACCTCTTCCATCCTCCAAATAGCATATCCAAGACAGCAGTTTATAGAGAAAGGGAGTATCATTTAGTCTACTCAACAGCTGTTTAACTCTGCAAGTATAACCTTGCTTCTGAAACAAAACAGCAAGCTTCCAACTGAGGGCAGCTTGTGCACAACTCTTCTGTTTTCAACCTACTTACATCACTCATTTAGCCGGAGACAAAGACCTAAGCACAGGAGAAGTAAACAGAGTGCAAGAGAGGATACTAGGGAGACAGGAATAAAGTTGTCACCCCCAGTGAGATAAAAAGGTAACTGTCACCATTGGATCAATGAGAGGAGAGAAGAAGAGAGAGTGTGATGAAAATTAAAATGTTCCATAAAATCAACAGTGCTCCTGAATCCATATTTTTATATCCTTATATCACTGTGGATAAAATGTTTCTAGAACATTTGATCAAAGCAGACCCACTGACTTCTGCTTTTCAAGCCTTGAGACAACTTTCAGAAAAGGTGTTCATTTCACAATTTTCATGATTGAAGATTAAAATTTGAAATAGCTTGTGATCCAAAAGGATTTCTTGTCTCTGCCTGTTTTCTCTCTTATGACATTTTCTAAAAGCTTTGGGTAACTGAACACCAGTGTCTGGAGAGCAGCAGGGCAGCTCAAAGAGCACGGTAAAGCACAGCTAATAATCTGGTCTTGGCTAACATTTTTTAGATGAAGCAATACCACCATTCTTATCTAAACAGAAACTTGTATTCTAGCTGTGACAGAGTAGGCATAAAACAGCAGGAAAAAAATGAACATGCTTATTTCCAGCATTAAGTACTGGTCTGCACCACAGCAAACATGCTGCCTATGCTTAAAAAAAACATACCCACAAATGAGTAAGTTTCCCAGACACAAACCCCATGTTTTTCTGAGGGGAAAAGAAAATGTGGAAGAAGGAAGATAAATTGTTGGAACAGAATTGCCCCAAAAAAATAAAATTTGGGTAATCATTACAGTGATGAAAAAGAAGAATGTAGAACTGGCATACATCAAATCCTATAATATTGTAACTAAGAGGCACTTATCAAGTCTATCAGGACTTTGGTCTAAACCAGAAAAATCAGAGATGGTTTTCACATTGTTCCTGTGGAAGAAGGAAGATAAATTGTTGGAACAGAATTGCCCCAAAAAAATAAAATTTGGGTAATCATTACAGTGATGAAAAAGAAGAATGTAGAACTGGCATACATCAAATCCTATAATATTGTAACTAAGAGGCACTTATCAAGTCTATCAGGACTTTGGTCTAAACCAGAAAAATCAGAGATGGTTTTCACATTGTTCCTTTGCATCACAGAATAGAATAGTCAGAGTTGGCAGGAACCCACAAGTATCACTGAATTCCAACTCTTGGCCCTGCACAGAACATCTACAAGAATCACACCATGTGCCTGAAAGCATTGTCTAAACACCTGTTGAACTGTCAGGCTTGGTGCTCTGACCACTTCTGGGGGAAGCCTGTTCCAGTGCCCAATCACCCTTTGCATGAAAAACCTTTTTATAATATCTAACCTAAATCTCCCCTGACACTACTTCATGTCATTCTCTTGTGTCCTATCACTGGTCACCAGAGAGAAGAGATCAGTGCCTACCCCTCCACTTCCCCTCTTGAGGAAGCTCTATACTGCAAACAGGTTTTTCCTCAGTCTCCTCTTCTCCAGGCTGAACAGACCAAGTGACCTCAGTCACTCTTCATCTGGCTTCCCCTCGAGGCCCTTCACTATCTTCGTAGCCCTGCTTTGGATGGTCTCTAATAGCTTAATACATTTCTTATATTGTGCCCAAAAGTCACACAGCACTTGAGGTGAGGCTGCACCAGTGAAGTGTAGAGTGGGTAAATAACTTCTGAAATTTGCATTGAGTGAGGATGGCTTATTTATTTGTTTTGTTTAGAAACAGAGGACTGGGAGGTAACCAGTCTACTGACCTCATGAGACATTTCATGTATTCTTATGTAGCTTCTTTAAACTCTTGTTAGTCAGAAAGGTAAAAGGAAAATCAGCGTTCTCTCAGAGATCAGGAAACATTTATGATAGAGACTTTCTCGCCTCCTCCCCAGCAAAAACTGTTCTGGGCAAAAATTTCCATAAATTTTAATAAAAATTATGAGCTTGGTGCCTCATATTTGCCAAGAGAAAATCTTCATTAGCATCAACTGATTGAAGTAGTCTGTGGCATTGGCCCATTGTTCTTTGCTTTGGCACTCATTGAGCTTAAATGCCTACAGAAAAATAATAGTTTCTTGACATTTAAAAAATGTTCCTTTAGTATGAACTATCTTGAACGGCAATCATTTCCCAAACCCATTTCCTCAAAAAGAAAAAAAAAAAACCAAAAAACCCCAAAAAGAGGCTACACTATGCATTTCCTACTATCATGATAGGAATGAATTATATTCCACAGCTGGGCTGGAAGAAATGGAAGTGAAGAACATTGAAGAAGATTTACACTGAAATTCTTGGGGAAAGGTGATCCAGTGTAACAACATCTTTATGTGTCTATCACTCATATATGTCCTGAGTCTAGGAATATGTGAAAAAACAAAGCACTGTAAGCCTTACCACCATGGTTTCATCATGCTGCCACTTCACTCCATTTTAAATAGAGTTGCAGTACATTTGGTCACTCTTTCATAAGGAAGGGGATTTTTTTTTTTTTGCCTATCTCCACTTTCTATGCCCCTTTTTCATTTTTTTCTTTCCTGAGGAAGGCAGTCCATAACTGAAACACAGATGTTCTGACTGTGTAGAAGAGTCCCTCTAACTAAGATTTTGGGCAGAATTTTGTTTGTTTGTTTATTTATTTATTTATTTATTTTTATTGTTTTTCTAACCAAGGAAGTGAAGGAATCAGGTGGGGAACAGACAGAATTTCTTTGGCTAAAATTTCTTCCCTCCATCTCAGACAGCACATAAAAGTGTGCTGCTGCCATCACAGTGACATGAGATAAGCCCAGACTTAGCTGCTCCATTAGGTTAGCATTTAGATGCATCTACAGATTTTTACACAGCTATGCTGAAACGGAGACAGCACAGTCATAGCATTTCTTTCAGCACAGCAAGCAAAAGCATGGGTTATGAACATCTGAGCACTCTGCTTACACACAGAAGCAAGTCTAAAGGAATAATGTTCCTGAAAAGGTAACAGTAATTCAGAAGCAAGTAAAGATGGGAGGAAAACGATACTAGCCAGGAAATCATGCATGAAACATATCACACTTGCTGGCCATTGCAGGTGAAGAAAGATGAAACCTTTATGCTTTGTCACCCATTAATGTGCACATTCATCTGGGCTTATGGTCAGTACAAGGCAAAGCAGTTAGATGCTCTTTTTTATCATTCCTTTTGGCTAAATCATTTTTATCCAGTGAAATAATTTTTCTGTGAACCATCTCTTTCAGTGCTTATATGTATGTTGGCTTTCATTCATTTCATCATTAGTGGTCTTAGGTTTAAAAGCATGGCAGGAAAGACATTAAAATGAAACATACATACCTGACAAACATTTTTGCAAGCTTTGTTCTGAATTATTTGGAAACAAAATGACAGGCGCTGGAACTGTTTGCAACAAAAGCTTTCAAGTCTGGTGATACATGTAACTGAGTGCTGACTGCTAGTATTTAGCCAGTTTCTTGATCTACGGTTGGCCTCTGAAGCGTAAGCAAAATAATTCCTTTACTCTCAAGTCAGTCTCTTCCACCAGTGCTTAAAATCATCTATGTAAACAACCTGACTCTCAAGGTGGCAAGAGAAGAGGAAACAGTCTAAAGCACTGGGACTAGGAACTCAAGCCCTTTTCAGTGTGTATTAAAAAGTAAATATGAACTGCTGTGGTGATGTTCAGAATTGTTCTTTTGAGGTTGAGTCCCTGATGATTTCAGTTTCTAGCTCTGTGTGTCTGTAGAAACAGCATAACAGCACATTATCTTCCACCACCATGAGTTTTTTCCCACTGCTTTTGTAAGAATGAATCAGAAGAGATGGCATAAAGCCTTTTAAGGACACAGCATTAAGCAGCAGTTCCATCTCTTCAACAGTGCAATTTCAGATGATGTTCTGAAGTAATTTCTTCCATTTTCTTTAAAATACATTAATCTCAGCAGAGAGCAGAACTGAGCAGGCTGTATTTCATTTGTTCTGAGGATGATCTGAACGACTGCAAGAGCCACTACCACTCTGTGCACTTCTTCCTGTCCAGGCTCTGTCACACTGTCTGGATGCAGGAAATTACTTTGTTTACTATGTTCTTTCTAATGAGCAGCCAACCTCTGTTATTAGCAAGGTCTTTGCTCCAAAGTAGAACACACTGGCATTGCCCATGTGCTAGTGCTGAGCACAGTATCTTCAGACTATTATCTTTCTTAGTGAGTAATTTTAATTCAAGACTGCCTTAATGGGAAAGACAAATTAAAAAAGGCACAAAGACCAGAGAGATTTACAAATCTCTTTTTAAGTATGAATACCTGTCAGTCTTGGATGATCATTGCTAGTGACTAGAGAAAAGGCTATGATAGCATCCTCATTCCCAGTGTTATTCAGCTACTCTATGTCTGACAATAACCTTGCAGGCAGAAATGTGAGCTGATGCTGACCAGGAAAGACTGTTTGAATCAGCTAAAAGGTGGTTTATTTTAGTGAACAGCCATCTGTGTCTAGAACACTAACACTGATTTTCCCTCTTTTGCTCAGTACAAGCTCTTACACAGGAACTCAAACTGTTTTATTCAATATTCATAGAATGTTTCTAGTTACTAGAGGATTCTAAACTTTTCTTCAACAAATCAACTAAGGCAGTTCAAGGCTCATGGGAACTGTCCAGGACATTAGCTTTTTAATACCATGTTTCCCACTGACAGTCACTGAAATGGGCCAGTTTTCCATTTCAGAATGAAACGACAATATTCTTTGTTCACCTAAATTTATAGCAAGCTTCTAACAGGCTTTTATTTTAGCCCAGTTGTAGTTTTGGCTTTACTTGACAACTGCCAGAATTGCTATGACATTTAAGACGGCTGTTTCTGTAAAGGTAAAAGCCTAGGCTAAGATATTTGAAGTCCTAGGACTCTGACAATTATTTTTCTTTAAAATTTCAGATTTTACCTATATTGCTATCAGAAAGTACTCCTGAGGACAGCTATGTTTGATGATAATGAAGTAGAAGTTTCATCCTCTTCCACTTCTTTAGCACTGCATCCCTCCAGGTGATGCTTTCATCAGCATCAAATTCTGACCGAAAGCTGCAGAGAAGAGCATTAGCATTGCTGAGCACGGAGATTTGAACAGGCTTGGCAGTGGCAGGAAGGAGTTCTAACCAGCATATTCTTCATAAAATCAAATTCAGCCCTTTTCATTGTCCATTTCAATCCTTCAGGCTGTTCTAACCTGCGCCAACAACCCGCAGAGAATCACTGAGATATAATTGGCATGGTTTTGACACTTTAATGATCCTCTATTTATATCCTTGTAGCAGTTTTGCTAAGGAAAGATGGCAGTCTCCATGTTCTTTGTAAAACAGTCAGAACCAAAGATGCAGAAGAGGCTCAGTTTGGTTTCTGAGTTGTGAGTGATCAGTGTCATATACCATTAGATCCTACACAACATAACAGCTTTCCAGCTGGCATATGTCAGAACTTTCAAAGGTGTAGCTCTCTTCAGACTCCATAAAGCAATGCTTAGAGTAATAGTGTTACTTTGGGATCACTTTTGCTACATTTTCAGAAGACTAGAGTTAAGGCTTACAGATACATAAATATCTTCCCCCTGTGAAATGCTTTGCAGGTTCAAATACATTCTCTGCCTAAAATTAGTTAAAAATCAATGCCATACTAAAAATTTGAGACTTATCAAGTCCCTTAACAGTGAAACAGTGTATTTCAAAATTAAATATTCCAAGATTCCCATCAGACATGGAGATCAAAACAAGGCAATAGATATCCCATTGTCACCCCTTAAGTCACACTAGCTAATTTGCAGAAAATAGTATAAATGCAAGCTATTAGTAAAGTGAGTCCTCTTCTTGCTTATCTTCTAATTCAAGGTAGTGTTCAAGTCCAATTAATGATATGAAATAGCCAAGGATTAGACATCTCTGTTTCTTCCTTTCCCCACCCCTCAACATTCCTATACCCAAGATGGCATCTACATCATGTCATGCAGATTAATTCAGATACACCCAGGTAAGTGAACTGGTAAATCTACACAGGAAAACAAGATTGGTTTCAGTCCAAAAGTACAATCACATTCTCAGGCTACCAAGCTTGATGTAGCGAATCTACTTTCTCAGCTCAGACACCACTAAACTGCTTCTGGACAAAAAAACCCCAAGCAAAACAACCAACCAACAACAAACCCACAAACAAACAAATCCACAAACAAACAAACAAACAACCCACACAAAGCAAACAAACAAACAAATTTGCATGTATCTTTCAGTTACTGCTCTCAGTTCTAGCTTCAAGGGGAGTACAGGCAGAATTTGAGTCAGTAAATTTGGAACTGGAAAGGAATTACTACTCATCAATCCATTTGCATGGGGCTGCATTCATATCTAAGCCCTTGGAGTTATAAAACTCAGCATGGGAGGTTTTTTTACTTCCATTTTTTCCATCGAAGCCTGCCTCTGAACCCAAATCTTCTCATCATTTTAAGCCTTCCTCTAGCTTTCAGGTTCCTCTTATTTTTTGCCATATAATTACTTTTAGGCTCACAATATTATTTGGAAGAACTTCTCCCTAGGTTTTTTTAAGCTGATATTTATGCAGAGAACAAGTAGTTCTCCACGCAGCATACTAGGTATTCTTGGAGCTACACCAGGGAGAGGGAAAAAAAACCCCAGCTGAGTTATCTTTCCACCACAAAAATTGGTATTATATAGGAGGTAGGCTTTTACCTGCCCAGTCTGAAATGCTTTTCTTATGCACAAAGCATATAGGAACTTCATGTTCCAGAATGGTGGTAGGGATTGAATTTCAGCATCCTGTAAGTGAAATTGGAGAGGAACCATTCGGGGCTGCTGCTGTCTGAACTTTGGACACCTACACTCTTTTTAAATGCCTCTGGTATGGTTAAAGTAGACAGTTGCCTCAGTGCATACCCTTTTATATTTTCCTTTTATTTCCTCCAGTGCCTCCTCCTGGAACCCACAAGCCTTTAGCTCTTCCTACATGATATTTTAATTGTCCTGTAAAGGCTGCCTTTCAAATCCACATTATCAACAAGTTGTAAAAATAACATCCCTAAATGATTCCATCCTACCCTATTTCTAGCATGAGGTATAAATTAACAAATTCAAGGGCTTATATTGGTGTCTTGGAAAAACTTTGCTACAAGAGTTTTCCCCTCTTCTAGCCCTTTCTGTTCAGCCTGGGGTCACCTCTCCTACTTCTATATTCTAGCTGCCTTTTTTGCTAATTATTCTTGTGACTCTGCACCAAATGACTATGTGAAATCCAGGCAGATATACCCTGCTACATTTCCCCTGTACTCAGACAGGTTATTGCCCAGAGGTAGAGTTGCCTATGTATTGGGCATAGTCCAAAGAACAGAGACCCTGAACTTCTAGACCTGGGTTTGATAGAGTATAGCTTACTAACATGTAGTTTGAAAGATATCTACATGAGGCCATTACTAATTTGGTTGTGCAGTGAAAGTTTGCATCTTGCTACTCACTGAGTGATCAATGCTCTCCTCTGATAAGATAGTTATTTAATACTTAAGAGAATTTGAAATCAGTATACCCATTACTTAGTTTCAACAAAAAGGAAAAAGAATAAATTTTAAAAGATATAAAAAATGCTGGAAAGCAGGAAAAAAGTTTCCTGTGGAGGAAGGGGTAAAATCAATTTTTGCATTTTGAAAATATTTGAAAGGTAAATGTTATAAGTTTTCTTTAGAAAAAGTAAAAGCAATGTTCTCCATTTTTGAATTGTTGAAAATAGTGATATTTAAATTTAGAAAAAAAAAATACTGTCTATCAAATGTCTGATGGCACCAGAATATCACTCAAAACAGCAGATAATCTTTGACAGACTCATAACTCCAATCTTTAGAGAATAATGTACACAGATGTACACTAATTTCCTTAACTTATATTCAGAAAGGGCTGCACTCATTTGAATACAAGGTGAGGTTTCACTTCCCTCTCAACAGCATTATCCCAGCCACACAGCCCTGCATCATGCCAAGCTGGGCTGTGCCATCCATGCCACGTTGGAGCCCCAGCAGGGCACTCTAGAAACAGAGCAAACGATGCCAGTGCAAATCCTCCTGGACCACTGTTAACATCACCTCAGCTCATGCTGAAAGAAGTCCTAAGACTCTGTTCTCTATATGGTGTGGAACTGATTTTAAGATGAGGTGTTTGAGGCATGCCCAGAGGTCCAGCCCTTGCTTTGCCCAGCAGCTTGGCTGCTTTTTTCAGCCCTGTTTAAGAGATCAGACCTTCAAGGTCCAGGAAATATTATACTTGGAAGAGATCTCACTGGGAAACAAAGAAACCATTGTTTAAAGATGCAGTACTCTCCTACAAAAGATCCAACACTACAAGTTCTAAATAAGCACTGTGAGTTGAAGCTCATGCTGACACCTCTGTAATTAAAGCATTTCAGCATCAGGTGCTTGGCTTCTTGGAGAGACAGCAATAATATCTAAACAGCCTGAAGGAAGGCAAATGACAGATTCCATTACTTTCTCTGGCTATCTGCAGTATCGTAACCTTTTCCTTATCTTGGTCAACACACTCACACTGAATGAAATGGGACTAAATTTCTTTTTAATACTCTGACAAACTGCACTGCTTTGTACAATAGCAGCAAATCTCGTTTGCACAGCTGCCCTTAAAAATCAGTTACTTCGATTTTTTAATACTTGTCATCAATCATCTATGCTAATTGGCTGAGTGTATGGCATGCCTATAGAGTATTAAATGTCCCAAAATAACTAATGAGAAGCCTTTTATTTCATCTGTCTCAAATGAAAGTCGTATTAGAATAAGAAAGTATTTCCTTCTCTGCCACTGGCATTCAATGAATATTTATGATGTTTTTCACTATATTGCAGGGATATGACAATGTTGGATTCCAGCTAGAATGAAGATACAGCACTTAAAAGGAGATTCTTCTCTCTTTCTATCACTCATAAAAGGAATTAATAATTGCAAAACAGTTAACAAACAATTGCTTCTCAAATTAGATCACATTTATCTTCATATTCTAAGCTGGAAAAAGAATCTCCTAATTTGCAGCAATAACTATCTTTAAAAACACTAATATTGTGAACCTATTTATTAAATATTTGTAAGCTGTTTTATGCACAGCACTAATGCTGACTGATCAAAGTGTACGTAATTAATGGACAAGAAAGCAATTGTTGCAATAATGGAAATCCTATTAGCATATAAATTATGTTGTTTTCAAAAACACAGAATACTCATATAAGGAAGATACTACTTATTCCAGACATTTTTCTGACGCCATTAAGCCAAGTCAACTTCCCTGGAAGAGCCATATTGCTATGTCTTATGGTATCAGAAAAAACTTTATCCTCTGGAGAGGTACTCGTAGGAAATGATTAGAAAGTTTGAATGCAGATCTGGGTACCAGGTGGTACTGCTGGGCTATGTTACTGTCCACACTAGATAAAGGAATTTATGCAGCACTGGTTTTCAATCCTATTTCTCTCTCTTCTATTACCATCCACCAGATAATGTGTGTTGGTAACCCCTAGAGACAGAGAGGTCTTTATCACACTTTTTTTTCTCTTCAGAAATCTTCCCTCTGCAATGTGGCAGGAGGACTATACAGGAATAGAAGAGGTGAGGCATTTGCTGATGAGGATGTGACTTTTTTTGACTCAATGTATTCAGAAAAAGAATTTTACTTATTAAACCCCAACAGTAATTTTTGTGGCTGGAAGCCAGGACCAATCTCTAGTACTCTCTGATTTATCTCCCGGGGTGGACACAGTCTGTCCTACATACAAAGACACAATGTTCATACTCTTGCCAGGGTATGTTCATACTCTTGAAGAGAGACACAGTGTTCATACTCTTATATTTTAAAGACAAACTTTATTTTGCTCCTCATGCAGTGTACATAGAGAGTAGTGGAACCAGTGATAAAGTTCCTCCTAGTTGCAAACCTTTTTATATCTAACCCCCAAAAGACTACCAATATCCTATTTAAAGGGGATGTCTGGGGAGAAGATTCATGTCTCCAGTCATTCTAGCCACTATTTGATCAACAGTATCATTGAATATATCTGAAGTCTTCTACTGACATAAGTGAAGTCTAATTAATACAAATTTCTGTCTCAAGATGGCATTCATCTTTTCTTTTTTGCCAAAATGTGTCCAAATGATGAATATTTTTACCCAGAACATGCACTACTTTATTAATAAAGACCATAATTTGGAGGTTTTCTGAGCCTCTTAACATCTGTAAGATTTATTCCTAGAAGTTGAGCCACTTCTCTCTCCACCAAGATTTTATTAATGGAATTTTCCCATGGAAAATAATGAATTAATATTCTAGACAGCTAAGCAAGAGAAACTTTCTTCCTAACTGCTCTCAGTGAGGAGGATATGACGTGTTATTATGTATGTGGACTACCAGATGCCATAGTAAACTCTGTCCAAATAACATGCATTTTAAATGAGGCTACATATTCCCACTGTAATTAAAGCAGAAGCCAGCTGATGTCTTTATTCAATAGTACTTAATTTATACAATTTACACATGCAGTAGAGCACTATGATAACTCTTTGTTTCCTCCTGAGTGAAAATGATGGTCAGGCGGATATAAAATATTCCCACTTTTAAAATGTGTAAGATCAAGTGTGTAAAATAATCATCACAGATATACTGAATATTACCTAAGGGTGATGAATAGGGAAATGGCAGACAAAGTATTCTCCATTTTTGTTCTTTATATTTAATTAAATAATTGTAAATTCCGTGTTGTGATTGTCTAGTAGCCCAGCACAAAAAATATGTTCCAGCTGTTATGCTATTTTAGTATTACAGAGTTTTTCTCTAAAATTTTCAGTTTATCAGAAATGGTTTCCTAAATGAATTCCTCCAATATATGGCTTGAGAAGAACCATCTTTAGTTCCAAATTTACCTATGAAATCTATGATTGGAAAAGCAAGTATTCTTCAAATGCACAATCTCCTATTGGAGTTTTATTTTTAAATTTTCTGTACATCAAATCCTAGAAATCTCCTGCTCCTGATTCTCTTCTTCCCAACAGATATTAGTTATAATAAAATTGTCCTTTTTGTTTCTATGTGTATTAAGTCAAATCAAGATTGTTTGGACACTGTGCAGTCAATCAAGTTTGGTATATCTCAGAATTGTGTTAATCAGGGAGAATATTATCATTCCACAATTTTAGCTCACCCTGTAATGAACTAAGGGGGCTGCCATAGTAAGCCCTTCACAACTCTTTAGCTGTTTTGTTTCTTTCCTTGTACTTATCTCTTGAACCAAATGATGTAAACAGAAAATCAACTGAATAAAAATACTGTCACTCAACCTTTGAAATAAATACATTTCCTCAGAACAAGGTACATTCAACAGAGCTAAAGTCTTGTGTTAGCTCTCCTTTTCCTGTTTAACAATCCACAAACACTGCAAAACTTCAGCAAGCATCAGATCCAGCAAAAGCTCTTAAGTTTTGCCAGATCTGCCTGTTCATTACAAAGTGCAGCAAGCTTAGGAAAAGTTTTCCATTCAGACACACTGCATGAAACACCATTCATTAAACAGAATGATCATGCAGATAGTTGTTATAAAAATATGCACTCAGTAAGAAATTACATTCAAACTGAAATATGCTGGCTACCCTTCAAACACACTCCACAACAGAGCGCTCATTCTGGTATCTGACCTTCAAACAAAGCCCCCTCACCATGCAATAATTGTCAGAGGTTATGGCCGAACACATTTTCAGGTAAAGCTGGAAATGGTGGCTAATCTGGAGCAGGCTTGACTTGAGTGCTGCCTCCACAGGGTGCAGTATCATGGTTCACATACGTCAGCCCAAGCCCATTGCTGCTGGCTTACTCTTACACCAAGGAACAGCCCCATGAGTGGCAAGGGATTAGTTCTCAGACTCACAGTTACCACCAGTGCTCAGTTTACTGTCCAGCACAGTAGGTTTACTGGTATCACAGAACTGAAAAGGAAACAGCAAGACAAAATGGGGAGAGCAGAAGAGCAGCCCTAAAATATGAACATGAGACACCATTTTTTAAGATGAATCACCTTTCCTTCTTTCGTATCCTGGATGGCTGATCTGAAGAGAATTATGACGCCTTCTGCTGAAGCAAATGGTACCATCTGGTTTCTAATCAGGTTTTATTTTTTCTTATTTTCACCTTATTTTTACAGTATGAGGACATATTGCCTTTGAAAAACTGATAGTTTGCAAGTAACATCATCTTTAAACTGAAACTTTGCTGGACAGTGAAATCAGGCTAGGTCAGGTTTTTCAAATAAATTATAAAAACAGTATTTGCCAAAAACTTCCTAGAAGCAACATTTGATGTATGGCTTTTCTACATAACTAGTAGGATCAAGCTTCCATGTTTCTTCTGCTACTTTATGATAACTCTTGAAGACCTGTTTGGGGGTTTGGAGGGTTTTTAAAAGTGGTTTCCACTTCACCCAGACTTCAAAGAAAAAAAACAACCTTACAATATCTTTGTGCTCACTCAGGTAAAACTTAAAAATGCCAACAATTGCATTGTCAATAGTTTGGGGAAGAATTTTGACACATTCAACTTTCAAAGTAATATTTAGTATTTTAAATGTTAAGTGTTTGCCATCAGTGAGTACAAATGCATGCTAAATACTGTGCATTTCAGAAGCACTATACAGCAAATACGAGAATCACTTGAAATTGGTGGGTAATGTCTTGCCTTTATTAACATTATAGGCATCCTCGTTACCCTGTCTGCAAAGAGACTGCACTGAGGAAGGCTAAGGAGTGTGTCAGCTGTACTCACCTGTATCAGTACTACCCTTCTGCACTTAATTACAAGACTGAGCTAAAAAAAATCCAGTCTTGAGGAATTTGGACAGGAAAAGAGCCACTGTTTACAAAAAAATAAGGTAGATCTAAACAACCAATGTGCAAACTAGAGGCAAAGAGGAAAAAATGGTGAGGAAGAGAAGTAAAACTGTCCCATCTGTCTGGAGCAAGCTTTGGAATAACTTATATTGAGAAAACTGCTATCAGTTACAAACACTGTCACTGCAGAAAGATGTGAATTAATGAAGGGGAATTCAGAAAGCCACAACAAAAAAGCAGCTTTTGCCAACATCATGCATGTCAAATACTATTTCCCCTCTCAGATCACAGCATTTAAATCAATGGCCTGCTCACTGCCACATAACTTCTTAACATATTCATTGGTAGAGGAATTTAAATCAAATTAAGTACATAGGGATTAATTTCCTGGGGAGGATTAAGACCTTTACATCTATATGGAGTGGCTGAATAACAAGCAAAAAGAGATATTGCCACAAATATTTGAAGGAGGCAATCAACAAAGAGAAAAGCTTTTACATTTAGCAACTGCAAAGGTAAAGAAGAACTATCGCAGGGGAAGCAGATTAGATCTATAGCACAGAGAAGGCAGGGAGAGAGAAACGTCTTTAATAAAGACTTCAAGCTTTGGTCATGAACAGCAGGATCCTTTTGCAAATATAGAAATAAAAGCAAAAGATACTGCCATCTTGGAGTGGAAGAAAGATGGTAGAGATGGTGGAAAGGTGCATATCCTGGGGAATGGGAGAGCTTCAAGTCTATGTACCACAGCATCTGAGAAGCAAACCATGCACATTTGGTAACTACAATCAGAGTTTAAGTCAAACAGTCAGTGTCCTCTGATTTCTGAAAGTAAACTGAGCTTTATTTTGGCTGTCAGTTAACAAAAGGTAAAGGGACATGAGCTTGAAGTTGCATTTGCCTAAAAGGTTGTGGCTATTAAAAGTAACTTTTCTCATCATTATACCTGAAAAACAATTGAAACAACAACAAAATCTGGTGAATGCAATAGAGATTAAATATTTTACCACGATGAGGTAATAAAGTTTTAAAACTGAAGAAGATGATGGTACTTTCACAGAGAAAGATAACCATCCCTCTTTTCCCTTCTTAAAAATCTCATTAAAGCATGAGGGAATTTCTGTGTTTCAGAATTTTTTCACTAGTTCCCCTTCCCGTACGAGATCTACTGCTGAATGAGATTATGCTAGTGATGCATGGGGTACTTGGAGCAGGTTCTTTCCTGGCTACTCTTGCCTACGTACTGCCATGCATTACTGAGCGTTGTGGAAGGCAGCCTGAGATGTAGTTAGTATGAAAGGCACAAAAGAAAATAAGGTTGTTGTGTTATATTGGGATTGTGTCACAATCATCTGCGTTTTGTTACTAACTGAGAGATGTCTGTGGTTTATGCATTTTTAAAAGCGTTTGCAGACCTCAAAGAATAAAATCAACCTAAAACTCCAATAATAGTTTTGGTTTTATTATCTTCACTTGAATTCAGGATATTCTATGGTTCTATTTAACTTAAGATCATAAAGTACATGCAGTCTGTGAAAGCCTAACACATTATATCTCTGATGTAGCTTTGCCTCGCGTGTCACTCAGAGAAGTCAAAAGCATGTCACATACAGATTTTCAGCCGCGACAAGCCCCTGGGCTGTGTCATGCCTTTATTGACAAACCTAAGCCTGACATGCCTTTAATTTCACTGAAATGCACATTAAAAATTGTATCAAATTCACATTTTGTATAACAAGTTTATTCATTCCCATTGCTAGCATTTGGGATATTGTAAAATAGTTCCACAAAGACAGGATACTACATGCTAACTCGATTTGGGAAATGTTTCTTTTACTTGAATAGAACGTACTGTGCAAAACAAGGAACGTACTATTGTAAGACTCAATTCAATACATCCCTTCACCAGCCCATTTGGAGTACACATGCTTAATATTCAGTGTGCTCTTAAGCACATTACTTAATCAGAGCTTAAGAGAAAGGCCGGTAGAAACAGTCTGAAAGCCTAAGGGAAAATATTTTTCAGAAACAGAATATGAAATGCAGCTATTCTGCCCCTCATATTTTTAAGTATCTGTATTAAGAACTAGAGAAAAATATTCTACACTTTTAAACATTTGGTTTTGCATTACCCTTGATAATCAAGGGTTTTGCATTACCCTTGACGAACCTTTGCGTTATCACCCTTGATTTATAGTGGATAGATGTGCAGTTTGACATTTGTAAATGGGCAGTAATTAGAATCTTCCATGGTATTTTTTATAATTTTTTATGGAGTTCTTTCTAATATCACTCTTTTTTTATCCCTCATCATTGGGTGATCCATTGACCAATTTACCAGTTCATCAAAATCCTTACTTAAAAAGTCCTGAACATATAAGTTAGATAACATGATTATCAGGGCATACATGAAGTGAAGCATCCACTTTCCTGTGGAAATACTTTATGGATGTATTTCAGTCAAAAATACAATACAGTATGCTTATGTTTCAATACATACTAAATCATAAGTTGCATAATAAAATCAATATTCTAGGTGCTTAGCTGCATCTTTACTTGTCTGAACATTTTTAACAGCTGACATTTACTCTCTGAAGAATCATGCAAACACAGAAATCTAAAATGCCCAGATCTTAAAAACCCCAAATGTCCAAACATAAAAAACAGATCTGAAAAGAAATAATTGGCAAGGTAGTTACATTTTCCTTCCTTCCTTCCTTCTGTCTATGTATATGCTGTTTGTACTAATAGATACAGAAATTTATGAGCCCAGTGACTCAGATGCCACTACTTCAGTTTTGAGGGAAAGTATGCTTAATATTCATGATACATAACACTTACTTATCCAAATGTTTTCTGAACCACATCTACAGGGATTTCTGTTCCCTCTGTCACAGCTTTTCCCATAGCTCAGGAGCAGCTGGGATGCATTTTAGAAGTGTTCTGGAGCAGGTCCTCTCCCCTTCCTCAGAGGCTAAGGGTTTACTCAAATTTGGGAAGTGGCTCCTGTTATGTCCCTTGGGACTTAACAGCTGTGTTATAGAAAATAGACCTAAAGCAGAGAAAAAATTTGCTTTGCTCTACACTGTTAGGAAATACGCACTAAAGAATGTCTTTCTTCCCATAAACCTTCCCCTTAATTTCTGCAAGAGGGAAAACTTGACACTAACACATACAGGTCTGAAACATTAGGCTGAAAATTGAGCACCGAATCTTTTCTAGAATACCAATTGCTGTTCTTTGGCCTCTATAAAATAACCCACATCTTCAACATGGAAACTGACAGAAAACATCATCTAGCTACAAAGAAATCCAAATTTCCACAGTGCCAAAGTGTTTGCATTCAAAGAATAGACTATTGGATAAATCCTATTAAAATGAGTAGATTTAAAATCACATCAAAATTCACAAGTCAATTAATAACTCCAGAGTTTACAGCAGAAAGGTCCTTACAATGCATTCATGATGCTGCTGAGATCTGCTCACAATGATCAGTACGTTACCTGATATTTAATGCTGTGTTCGTTTGTTTTGCAGCCATCCAAAGGGACCAGCAAACAATTATTCCTCCGCTGTATGTGTAGCTTGACTGATTTATTTCTAGATGCAATTTAACTGATCTATGTCTTCTTACTTGAGGCAATTTATATTTCTAATCCCTGATCAAATTTTGTGGTGTCATAATTGCTTTTCTTATACTTCTGCCTTGCTTGTCTACCAATGAAACTGTCATAATGGGGAAGAATTTGTGTAGTCTGACACTGAGAAAAGATTTTAATTTATTAAAAAAAAAAATAAAGGAAATTAACCGACAAGTTAGATATTTTGGGTCTAAAATGCCAAACTTCAGTGTCATTCATAACAAAAGCACCTAATAAAATTTATGAGATGTGACTGTGATCTTAGAAAACTCAATGTTAAGAAAGTCTAACACTTCCAATTAGAAAACATCACTGCAGCCTCTTTTGGAGATGCTGACATGCTTCTCTGGTCTGCAGCAAACACATGAGTTCAGCAGAACAAGAACCTCTGGGCTGCAGAAGTTTACCTCTGTCTCTCAGAATTCACATTCACCTGAGACATGCACTTCTGATCCCTGAAACTTCTCTCCCCTTTGTAACTCCTGGAGAAGATTTTATACAAGGTAGCTCAACACAAGCTGTAGCCCCAGAGTCATCAGGCAGATGCAGCATCACCACAGTGCACCAGAAAGCAAGCCAAGCTGTGGCATTCAGGACAAGAAATCCAGCTGAGGGAAGACCTTCAGTTCTTGAGACTGCACAAACAGATCAACAAGCTATTTCCTCCACTGCATGGAGCAGGACCCTGTCCTTCACTGAGGGTGGCTGACGGAGGGAGGAAAGATTGCCAGGCTCTCTGATGCTGTCTCTCACTACAGGGACAATATTCTTTGCAGTCTCTAGCTGTGGCTTTTAGCTTTGTATATTTTGCAGCACACACAACGATGACTGCTTATGCACAACATCATCCTAATTACATGATCAAGCACAATTGAACCACTGTCTAATTCAGCAGCCAGAATGAGTGAGGCAGAATTGAAATTGCACAGGCAGAAGAATTTCACCAGAAGTTTTTGAGGCACAATTTACAAGGTTGAAAAGGTGTAGAATTCACAAGGTATAAAATAATCCAGAATTTTATTTTCCCAAGGTTTCCAATTAGAGGTCTGGCTCCTATATAGCTAATTTATGCTGACAAAAAAACCCCCATGTCAATCCATCATAGATGGAAAACCACTGTCAATTTTGCTGATTCTGAAATACAGTACATGGACCACTCTTCCCTCAAATCATTCTCTATAATCTCTTGCTTTGTGTTGATTTACTCTGGAAAATTCTTCAGTTTGCCAGTATTATGGAATTTTACATGTCACCACGCAGCACACAGAGTGTACTCCACAGTGATGAGGAAATGTCAGCCCTGTACAGCTTTACTTACACAATCTATGATATTGTAAATTCACTCTTTGGATTAAAATTATCTTGTTTTGGTTAGAACCAGGTTGCTTCCATTTAATTACCTGTTATGACCCCACTAATACTAAATAAGTAGCATGACAGATAGACTGTTCAGGTTATGCTCAGGATTAAAGGCCATTCAACCAAATAAATCTTGATCACAATAAGTGAGAGAGTTTGGTACAGTTTTACTGTCTTAGTCATCCAAGTTAGTTGTCCAAGCAGTTCAGCACATTCTTGGATGAGAGGCAGAAAGCCTTGCTAAGAGAAACAATAAGATTTCATGAAGCTCTGGCTAGATGTTGGAGGCTGATATATAAGTGCACAGATGCTGTTAAAAGTATCAACAACACAGACGTGTACTTCTTTTTAGACCATGTTCTAAAAGAATAATCTGATTCCTGACAGTGGTTACTAGGCATGGTTAATTTTTGGTGCATTTGAGGTCATTAAAAATGACAAAACTGGAAAAATTACTGTCACACGGAAAGATTCAAAAAATGAAGCAAGTGAAGAACAAGTGAAGGTACCAGATTTGATTACAACTGCTTACAAAAAAATGAGAGAAGAGTCTGCTTGCTAGCAAGTGATTTGGGTTCATACACCAACAACCTCAGCTGTCCCTATGGACCAGATATAAAGTGGATGACGATATTGCAGAAGTCAGAATCCTTAGTCTTCTAAAACTTCTTAGAACAGGAATACTTACAAATTGTTCAAATGAGGTGGCTAGGGAGAAAAAGAAAAAAGTCAGCCTACTTCAGTTTGCAAAATGACGCCTTTGGCCTCTGTCTGCTTTGTCAGGGCAGATCTGAAGCTGGGATACAGCACAAATTGAGTATGTTGTCCTGTACTAAAGGGGCTTCACCAAGGGCCCTGCTGCACTTTCTGCTTCATCATCTTCCACAAGCTTCTTCATGTGAAGGACTCCAAGGGGGAAGTCCTAATATACCATACACCCTACTGAAGTGCAAAATCTCTTTTGTTTTATGAAATCCTTAAAAAGAACTATCTTAACATAACTCTAGCAGAGACTAGATAATGCAAAATCTCTCCTCATCACCAGCAGCAGCTGAGGGAACAATCTCATGTAAGAAGATGGCGGGGAGAAGAGCAGAAGGTAACATATACAGAAGTCCTAAAAGCTGACTCTAAAAATACTAGAAAACTATTTGAAAATGTACCGTGCATTGTCTGCATTAATTGCCATGATAATACTTTAATTTTCTTGTGTTTCACTAAAATGCTTGCAGGCTTCAAGAACTCCATCTGCAACTGGAGCACCTCTCCAAGGAAGAAAACTAGTTCATCATAGAAATTATGACTGCCAGAAAAGAGGAGCACTGATGTACGAAAATATAATCCATTGAACATCAGACCTGACAACCTCAGAGCATTTCCAGGCTAAGTCAGCTAATAACACCACTCTTAACATTGTAGGTGGATTCACACTCAGCGAAATGCTATATTCAAGTTAAGGAATGTTTTTGCCTTGAGCTGTCATAAAGATTAACAACAGCAGAGAGTATGTTAATTGGTGAAGCTAAGATCTCAGAAGTACTGCAGTATGAACAGAGAATAAAATACCGTTTTAAGACAACTTTTTTCTTTTTTTCTTTTTTTTTTTTTTTTCCTGAGTATAAAGTAAAAATGTCACATTGCAAAATATTTCCCAAGGGAAAATTTTGCTCTTAGGTGCACACAAAATTCCCATCAAGCTAAATTCTAATTTTTCTAACATCAATGTGGGTCACTTTCACTGAAGACAAATAAGGCTCCTTTTAAAAGCTTTTTAAAATTGCCCACTGATGGGGCAACCTAGATGAAAGCAGAACACAAATCAGTTTGCCACGCAACTATTCAGCAATGGAGAGAGAGAGAGAGAAGTACAATTGATGTAAATCAACAGATCTTTGTAAATGCAGTACAAAAATTATCATAAAAATGTATCTATTTTATTTCTTTTCTTAGAGAATCCAAATCAGTGCTGTAAAGGATAAAAATAAGCAGGTTAGAACTGATTTTATACTTCATAATTTATTTACCAAATGAACTGCTTTCAGATCTAAGCATATTTAGAAATATATTTATCATTTATGTGCTTTACTCATTCCCTAAACTTTCAAGCAAAACAGATGTTGAGAAGATTTCAGAGCAGTATGATGACAACTCTCCAAAGAACAGTAGAAAACATATTCTTAAGATTTTGACAAACTGATTTATGAATAGTCTTCCTATTGCTTGAACCTTCATAATATTATCTGTATGCTTTGAGATTTCTCCTTTATCTTTTTTCCGTATTTTGTATCCCCAACCATCTGATACCCAGCTAAGAATTACACCGTTGTGCCAAAAAATATATATATAATGAGCACAACTGATCACTAAAATATTCAGTATTTCTTTGACTTACATGATCTGCATTAAAAGTTGCAGGCTTTTATAGGCATCACTAGACATTACTTTTAAATTGCTATACTCCACCACATTATTTTAATCACTCACAGTTATGTGACATCTGAGTCACGTAATTCCACACAGTACACTATCTGGACACGTTTTCCACATGTGTCTGAACAAGCTCTTCAGTCTAATCATTCATTACTAACTTACAGCACTACACCTGATCAGCACTCTTAGAATATATTCATTAATTCAAGAAAGCATTTCAGAAAAAGGTTCTTCTAAATTTTCGGTGAGCAAAAAGGATTTTTGAATAACATTTTGTGTTATATTTACACATTGCTTATTAAAGCACTTTGCTAGGTAAGGACTGCCTCCTGCTCACAATGAAGTGAAAAGAGATTTGCCACTGATTGAAACAGCAACAGGATCAAACTGGTAAAATCTTACTATATTTTGCCTGTACAGTGAAATAATAATAAAATGCAATGTCTACTAAAAGAAGTAAAAACAATGATACTAAATTTTGAATCTTTATGGCATTTATTGTCCCAGAAGAGTCTCGGTGTAAAGCTAGTAAATAATAACTTCCTCATCCATCTGAAATCTCAGTGAGAGTTTTAGGTACACAGAACAGAATTACCAGAGCTGGAATGATCCCAAGGCAGCAGGGCTAACATCTGTTCCCATGGAAAATAAAACAAGAACTGTAATACCCTCAAGCACTCAGGAATTCAGTTTTGTACCATTTCTAAAATGTTATCTCTAAAATAGTAGTGTTTTTTAACTCCAGAATCATGACAGAAAGGCATTCAGATCTCAGACTTTAAGCTAATTCAGGTACTTCTGTATTGGTCTCTTCTAGGAGGGAAAGGAGATAAATCAGAGGTAGGTCTGAGGAAAGAGTTTGCAGACTGAGGATGATGTTCTGACCACTGTGCCTACTGAGAGAATATGGCACACCTGAACGCTGTACTCTGGTGAATTTCATATCCAAGCCAATGGGCAGCAGAGGGCTTGGAAATATCCATGTAAGATGACTCTATCATTTAAGTGGAGACATAGTAGATAGAAACAGCAGAATCCCTAAATTTGCTGTACATCTTTTTGCATTCTCTTAGGGATACCAAATGCAGGAATAATTCTGGAATGTCCATAATTCATAGTTTTTTGCCTGTGCTTCATTGCAACATCTGCAAATAGACATCTGGAAGTGTGGTTCAGCTGTGCCTGTACCTGACTGCACTTGTTTGAGTCACACACCATCTGCCAGATAACCATAATAGAGCCTAGCTTGCTCTTCAGGACCATCATGCTCCATCTAGTAAACACTTATATGGCCCACCTATTATACAGTTGGCCCATGCATAGCTGTGTATATCTGGACATATTACTGTGGAATTAACATAATCTGTTAGTGATTTGTTCTTCAACAAGGACAGTAAAATCAGTTTCAAGAAAAGCACAATCAGGTGAGAGGATATTTATTAAATTCTAAGCACTATGAAACAAATCAGAACTAGAACAAGAGACACTGGAGACTGGAAACTCGGGACTGCTCAGTGATGCAGATTAGATGAAAGCCTTCCATGAAATCTTTTTCTTTCTCATTAGATTCTCCTAAATATACCTTCTCCTGCAGTCTTCCTTTCCAGACTCACTGTTCTTAAAAAATTTGTGTGTGGATTATGGACATAGCCATGGGTTTAATTCCTCTCCCAGAGTCTCTCCACTCAGACCCTGCTGACTCTTCATCTGTCCCCTGTGCACTCAAGACATTTCTCTCTTGGGGAAGCAGCAGTCTTCCTTTACAGGCAACAATACTTTGAAGAGGCTTTGCTCTCTATCTGGACAGTTCCTTTAGGAGACTCAAAATAGAGAGCTACTAAAGTAAACCATCAGCAAGTTTGCATAAGGTCATAAGAAATGTTTTCTCATTAGGAAAATTTTAGAGAGCAAATTTTAACCTGCACTACGTAATGATAGCACTCAAGACAATTGTTTGCAAGGCTACTGACTGACACACTGTGCTACCACAGCTACCAAGAACTGAATCAGGTCCCAGGGCAGTAAAAACACCTGAGACTTTCCCTTCTCCAACACACTTCATGTTCTTTCTGCACCTCCCTTAACAACAATGTTCTAATCCCTCCTTGGGAGGTTGTACCTGCAGTTTCAGCTACAGAAATGGCAAAATTTCAAACAGAAAATTAAAAATTTGTGGCACTGTCAACATCACATACCTTGCAACACATTTTCCATTTTGGATTATAATTGCAGGAGACACTCTGTGAAAACAATTCTTATAGCATATATTACAAATCCTTAACTCTTCTACAGACTTGCATACTATGAAGAGGGACATGTGCATATTGTCTTGCTGCTACGAGATCATCACCAAAGGTTCATACTGATGTGTCATCTGCCCTTGATCATAAGATACTGACATGGCTGGAAGTCACAGTATAGGCTGATGGAGCTCCTCCAGGTTTTCTATAATTTTTAAGAGGTGGTATTTCATTGGTTCACTTGCTGCAAGCAGGTCACGTCTCCACAAGTGTCTGTAAGATTTTATCCTGTCATCCTTTTTTAACAGGCACATGAACAACACTTCCTAGCTCTTACAAAAGAGCACTTGGTGAAACAGGGCACAAGGCTTTACTGCAGTAAAGACAGTACATAACATTTCTTCTACTAGAAGCTGAAGAGTGGCAAAGGGAACAGCTTACCTACCTTGTACTTCTGACTAAATAGAACACAAAAGGCCATCTAATCATCAGGAAAATCAATCTTCTACTTATGCAACAGATACCAGAACCTGCAGTACCTATGTTGCTTGTCCAACACGTATAGTCTGTCCACTCTTTCAGTATCTTTCTGTTTTGAAACAGCCTTCTGTACCAACTTCAGACAAACTCAACTGTCAGAGGAAGAAACTGTCTTGACAACTTTCTTTAAAATCACCAATACCCTCTGCCGGATTTACTACTGATCTTGAGCAGGATAGAGCTTCCAGATTTCATAAATGTTATTTTTTTCTTTAGCCTTTCATCCTTCAAATTCAAGGAATACAGAAAATAAAAACAGAAGAAGAGAGAAAAAACCCAACACAAAATATAAAATAAAGGCAGATTGGAAACATGTAGCTGCAAAACAAATCACACTTCAGAAAAAAAAACAGGATGATGAAACTGCTGAAGTGTCCTTTGTTTCTTCAGAAGCTTGAAGGAGAACTACCCTGTGAAGTACAAACCTGCACCACCATTTAGACAGTGCAATCATCTTCCCTAAAGCTTTGTTTCTTTATTATTTGTAGGGAGTTCCACTCCTTGTACACAAAGTAGCAACAAATCAGATTCTAGGGCATATTATGCTGTATGTTAAACACTGCCTAGACACAGCTAAAACTAAATACAAAGCAGAGGAAGCTAAGAGATGTTAGTGAGAAAACGTTTCACTGACTTTTCTATAAATGTATGTTGTTCATTTTTTTCCCATGAAATATCCTGCTATTAAAATGACGGATGTTGCCATAAGTGTTCTACAACTTCAGACTAAAGCCTTTTTTATTTGCCACCTACTATAACTATTAAATCATCAACCGCTGATTAGCTTGAGGGCTAATCTTTGAAATGTCACAGTTAATCTCAGTTCTCACTTAAAAAAGTTAGGATTTCCTTTTGTATGCAGTTTTACATCGCTGGCAGATGAAAACATTTGCACTGAATTTTCCTAATGAGCAAACATTGCTTATGACCTTATGCAAACTTGCTGATGGCTTACTTTAGTAGCTCTCTATTTTGAGGAGTCTCCTAAATGAACTGGCCAGATAGAGAGCAAATTAGTTCACTGACCCACTGCACTGCTCTCACTTGCTCATCTGAGTTGGATAATGTGCTGGAAATCAGGAGGAAGCAAGGAAGTAAGAGGTTCACCATTTTTATCTCTGCTCAAGTAAGCTCAGATTCAATGTTCAGGAAACCCAAAAAGATGTGTACAAGGTCCTGCACACAGCCAGACCCCACGTATTTCTCTTTCTTGTGCTGCACAAGAAATTTCATAACAGGAAGCAAGTTCTGAAAAATCAAAAGGCAACACAAGGCATTAAGTTCAGAGCAGTTCACATTCTTAACACATGAGGTCAGGTGTAGAAAAAACTGAGATCTGTCAAGAGTCAGTGGGGTTTTGAGCATGTGCATGTGTGTGCATATATATATATGTGTGTGTGTGTGTGTGTGTATTGTTTCCTGACTCTGTGTTTTGCTACCTTATTGAACTCCCTGAAGTCACTCAATTATGGTTAATGGCCAACTACAAATTTTCACATGCTCAAAATTAAGTCAAAATCGATTGAACATTCAAAAGCAATTTTCAGGAACAAATGTCTATATAGTGTTAAGCATTCCACTGCACACTAAACATCATGTCGTGTCCCATCCCCTCCCCCTTCCCCTCCCTTTATAATATTAAAAGAACTTCTAAAGCATTATTCTTGATTAACAAGGAGTTTCTTGATTGAAATTTCTGCCCTCCCCCCATTACTTTTACTACCAACCCTACCTCAGCCATGCTAATGAAGAAAATTTGACTGCAGGTATAAATAGCTCTTGAGGCTCAATTCAGAACTGTTCATACAAAATTAGCTGCACCGATCAATGCCACTACAGAAATATTTGTTAGACTCCCATAGTAAGCATAAGTTCACCCTGCTGAAAGCCACACTAATTTTACCTGATTCTCTGCCAAAGACCAATGCATTCCTTAATTTAACCATGTTAGGGCATGCTATTTTTCCAGGACGACATGAAATAAATACTTTCTCCCTGTTCATATTCTGATGCTAACACCTCCTGTATTTCTGAGATTCCTGTACAGCACAGTGGCTACTGAAACCTGGAAAGTGGAGTTAAGCTGCTAAGATAAATCTTCAGAAATAATCATCATTGAAATACAAAGTGAACTTCACATAAATAAGCATTTTCCAGTTATGAAACATGACTGGATCCATTCAAATGCAGGATGCCAGGGACAGACTTGAAAGCTATTTCATGGCTGTGGTTTCAATTGTGCAGCAGCTACCGTGATGGAATTTTATCCCACTGTGCTAGAGTCTCTGGCTGACATAAAAGGAAAAGACAACACTGTATTTAATTTTCTCTCTCCTCCACTGTAATTCTTTTTCCATTACACAGAAATAATAGAAGGTCATAAGGATGAGAAATAAATTAACAATTTTGAAACCTGATTTATAGGTAATAGAAATAAATGCAAGGAGCAGAATACCCAAATGCAACCATTACAAGACTTCAGCCATAAACCAGCAAAAATGGCAACATTCATGACTTCACATCAGTGGTAAAGGTGAAGTGAACAGAAAATTAAAGAAAAACATTTTTAAAAAATTAAAAACTACCTCCAACATGCATTGCAATTTTCCTGCCACCTGGCTACCCCATGGAGCCAATATAAACTTTTACCATTCTGAGACCAAATGTGATATTTAATATGGCAGCCTATCGGTACCTAAAAGGGACCTACAAGAAAACTGGAGAAGGGCTGTTTACAAAGGCATGTAGTGACAGGACAAGGGGAAATTGATTCAAACTGAAAGAGAGTAAGTTTAGATTAGATAGTAGGAAGAAATGCTTCACTGTGAGGGGTGTGGGGCACTGGAACAAGTTGCCCAGAGAAGTTGTAGATGCTTCATCTCTGTAAGTGTTCAAGACCAAGGGCTCTGGGCAACCTGGTCTAGTGGAAGGTGTTCCTACCCATGGCTAGATGACCTTAAAGGTTCCTTCCAACCCAAACCACTTGATGACATCTTTGCAAGCATAACCAATATATTTTTGCTAACAAATATAAACATTGTTGTAATTGTAAGTTACTATGTAGTCACCCATAGTCTCTACAAAGAGAAAAAAAGGAAAAAGAATAACTAGAACAAAATCCTTCTATTCTCTACATGGATTTTGATTCAATATGCACTAAATATGACTTGGTATCCTGAGAAGACAGCATTAATTCTTCGCCAATTATTAAAACTACAAGTTCTATTATGGTAGTAGAGAATTATTCTAGTTCTGTGGAAAATTTTCTTTTGCTTTCACACATACATGATGGGCATGTGATAGGTAGCATGCTATAAACTCCAGATAATTGAAATACAGATATATAGATATTCCATATATATATTTTGTTTCCTATCACTCTATCACTCTGTAGTGATTCAAAGTAGTAACACTTCAACAGAGACCTCAGTAGACCTTGCAGTGTCTCAACCATCTACGTAAGGCAACTCTACAGACATCTAAACTGTGTCAGATAAATTCTGTGAATACCTATTTTCTTATCTTTCATTTTCTGACACTTAGATTATCAGAAAGAATGTGTACTGTATGAGAAGAGGGATATATTTAGCTAGGAAACAGGCACCTGGCACTTTATGAACCACCAGGGTGATAGCGCTGCATTCAGTTTATACATGTTTTTATCTGGATTAAGAAAAGTGAAAAAAATGTTCAAAATCCTTTAAGGCATTTTACTTCCATAACTTTCCCATTTATAAATAATTAAGTGCTCTGATAACCAAGGAATTAGAAAAATGTAAACCGTGAAAGCCAAGCTAGTCCCAGATCAAAAGGACTCCTGTCAGGTTATTGTAGAGGGACTGTTCTAACCAACAATGCCTTACACAACTCAAAAACAGCTAACATCAGTGAATTTGACTCCAGAATTAGAACATTCAGGTTAACAAAACTGTAGGAACACCCCTGCAGGTCTTCTGTTTGTTTGTATTGCATTTCTCATCACGAAATCCTTTTGTACTTGTAAAACAGTACCCAGACTCTCTCTGAAAAAGTGTAGCAGACAACTGTATTACCGTTTTCTGATAAAACACCAAATTTATGTTTCCTTGCTGTGTATTCAACATACACAAGAAATTTATATGGTAATCAACATGACTATAAGTCAGATAAGCACAGGGTAAAAATAACAGAAGGAATCAATTTGCTAAGAGGAAAAAAAGTCCAGAAAAAGAGCAGAACCCTCAGGAATATTTAAGGAATAGCTATCATTTTATTTCCAATAGATTTCTGACAGCAGAATTAGAATAAATAGCATTTATGTACTGAGTTTCTGATGCATAAAAATAGGATTAGTCATGTCAAGTCTCAGGGCAATAGCCTTAACTGTTTTCTAAATGTTGCCTCCTATAAAATAAGAATAAAAAAAAAATTAAAAAAGAGAAAATTGAAAGAATGACATTCTGTATAATCAGGAACTAGCACATTCACTCCCAATGAGTCTTCAAAATTGCTAAAAAGTTCCACAAAAAAACCCACTCAACAGTGATCGTATTTTTTGTGGTTTGCTATAAATATTTCAAAGAAAATGAAAACTGGGTAAAGGGATTTATTATTTATGATATGACAGCCTTTCTGATATCATATTCACAGAAAGCATAAAGATGCTTCTACTTAATAGATTTTGCATTTTTGGATCCTTATCTACAGCTTCTTGTCTAGCTTCTCTCACCTAATAAATAACAACACAGTTTACTATATTATTGGATAAATTTTTCAATATTGGTAAGATTTAGTCTTTCTTTTTATTTCTTCTTTTTTTCAGAAACTCACTTTATATTTGACATGGATACTCTTGAATAAAGAAATGTCCTTTTCCTGTTTAGAATCAGTTTTTAAAAATAAACCATAAAAACTTTACACTAAAATACTCTTTCTGAAAAAACCATCCATTAAAATTAGATTTGGCACTCTAAGACTTAAAACACATAGTCCAGTGAAAGTTTTAAATTAGGTCACAAATGACAAAAATTTATTAGACCGAATGAAAAGTGTAAAAATATTTCTGGTAAGAATCCATCTGTTCCTTCAACTTTCTGAATACTTCAATGCAAAACATTTAATAACTACTCTCAAACTCTTTCTTCACACTGTCTAGAAAACCTTAAATATCATTTGTTCTAATTATATCCTAAGAAAGTGTAGCTGCTATAGATTTTCTTCTGCCCATATCTTTCTCATTAAAATGCTTTTGTGATTTACAAGAAGCACAATTCTTGCAAATACCAGATTTGGGCTGTGCATTGTCATTATGACTTGGTAGACCAATGCTAAAGGGAAACACTTTACAAAGCACCTGAGACAGGCACTACATACTGTGAATAATCATGCAGTAATTTCTCTTAAAACCATTATAGCTGAGAGAATAAAGTAAGTAAACATGGCTGAATATGTTTGGTGAAAGCTTTGATTCATTCCCTCCCTAAAGGGATGCATGTGAGATTTTGCTGGTGTCTCTGAAACTAATAAAAAAGAGCTTTCGTTGTCTTAGAGATTTTGGCAATGGTTTTGTTGGTTTTTTAGGGGGGAGAGCAGTGAAGGGCAATTAAGCAGTGCTAATGAAATCTATCAATTTTACCATAAGTGGCTGCAAAACTAAACAGCAGGCAAAAAGGCTGACAGCGACAGAAAAAACCCCGAAGAACCATAGCAAAAAAAACCCCAAAAAACACCAACAAAGAACTACACAGCAATATGCAATTTCAAGCCTACTGATAGATACTGTACTTGGAATAACTCAGGACAGATATATCTGAAACCCTGCAGAGTCTGGTTCATAGCCGATACTGACTAAAATCTTTAGCAAAGATACAATCCTACTATGGATGCAATGGGATACCAAATCCTTTTACTGAAAACTTCAGTCAAATTCAGTATAAAATGAGAGCAAAATTTGTATTGTACAAGCAACTAGATGCTAGTAGTGTCTTGCCATGTGGTTTTCACTTACAAATACTAAATTAGTTTCAATTGTACCATGACACAAAACATAGGCTTTTTCAGCAATTAACAAGAACATCCAAAAAGTTGAGCCTTCACACTTTGCTGATGTGTAGATACAGGCATTTACTCCTTGAACCAATTTCTGATATATATGATGACCTCAGTTCTGCTACTTCAATATGTTTTGAGCTTAATTAATATCCAAGACAATTTAAATAACATGGGAACAGAATCTGACCAGCTACTGCCAACCTTCTCCATGCTTTTGCTGCAAGGAGGTGCCTAAAAGCACTCCCTCTATGCACCACTGAAGCACAAATTTCTTCAAAATGTTTTTCCTTATGTAGTTATGTTGCAGTCCAAGTACACTGCTTAACAAAGCATGTTCCAGTAGGCTCTTTGCTGCTATTGGTAACCCTGAAGACCATTCTCCCTGAAATGAAGTCTGCTCATCTCTCCTGATGAGTTCTGCAGACTCATGAGCGCATATGCACTGTTAAATTCTGACTGATGTTGCCTTAGATACAATTAAGCAGTTAAGAACTTTTAAGGCCACACTCCTATCGCCTGTTTTAGTCTGCTAAAAACCAGAAGCAATGTAAATAATAAAAAAATAAAATTATAAATACTTAAGTATGCTGCTAGAATATCTAGGATGTACAGCATTGGAGCTGGAGACATTACTTTATTATTACCTATAACAAAATATAAATGACAGATGGAAATAGGTATTTCAGTTCACATTCTGGCTAGGCCTTAACTGCTAAAGCATTCACTTAAAAGGTCACTGCAGCTTGGAACACCTGTGGCTCCCTTGAGACCACTCTGAGTTGTTAATTCAGATGATGCTCATGCGTAAAAACCTGATAACTGAGGAGCTGTACAGTGTCATCACTTGGCATCAGAAGGCAGGTAATGAGCAAGGGTCTCGAGGCAACAACATTAATTTTTAATATAAAGTAGAACTGTGGAATCTCTGAAGATAGAAGAAACAACTGTGTTTCTTTTTCAAGAGTACTTAATATTTAATGCTTGTTTCAACTACTGACACAAAAGCACAAGCTTCCTCCACCCCACAATTATCTGATTAGGACTTACCGTTACTCCAAAGAAGTTGGTTTCATTCATAGCATCCAGAAAAATTTTGCCAAGTTTGTGGTTTGTGTAGTTAAAATCTTCAATTTTTTGGTGCTTGTTGGTGGCATTCAGATACTTCATTGCCCGTTGCAGGGTCTTGGCAATCACCCATATTCCATCATAGGCATAACCATGAAATTTGCTGGATTGCCCATCACCACGCTTAGCATTGTATTCCTTTTCATACTGCTGTGGAGTCTGCAGAGGAGATGAAATTCAATTTTACCTCAATACTTATTATTTTACGGAGTTGCATCCAAACCAATCCCTAAACTGCACCCTCCAATTTAGACACATGCATGACTAATACAGAAAAGACTGCCAAACTAAAAATAATAAAAGAAATTAAAATTCAAAAAACATGTGCTGTATGATTTACAAGACTGCTGGTGAGACTGGGAGGCAGACTTAGAGAGACTGAAAGCAACTGTGCTGCTTCACTGTACAGAGGACAACTTGCTTTATTTTGCTTTTGTGCAAAAGGCTTCAGTTCGCTCAAAGCTACCAGTGTATTGGTGAGCCATAATACTAGGACAGAGAATAAATCTGTATCCTTACAAATTAGTGGTCTGATTACCCTTTATAGGATAATGCAAATCAAATAACCTTTACTTGAGCAACCATTTGCTTAATATGAAATTATCTGAGTGGCAATTTGTCTCTGTTTTACAAGTTCACTATGTTCTTTACGGTGTGCTATCTTATGATGAGTTGCCTTTCAGTAAACTTGCCTTTCATGCTCACAAGGCAAGGCAGGAAAGGCAGATGGAAAAAAAAGATGAAAAGCAGCAAAATTAGGCATGTTTATTCATTGGTCAGACTTTGTACAAATTTGTTCTGTGATAAAATGCGAAGTGCTTTATGGAAATATGACATATTTATATGTTTAAAACTAGCCTCATCTCCTGCCCCCTGGTTCTGAGAGGCACAAATCACCTTTGAAATTAGCCATTTGTAGGAATAGGTTTAAATATAAAAAATTTTTGTTTCTGTGCTCAGCTATTTAACTTGACATGACACAGCACATGATACTGTAGACTATATTTGAAGCTTTAATGTACAGAACTATAGTGTTCATAGAGGGGAAGAGGACAGAATTGAAGCAAGGGAATTTACTGCTTTCTTACTCTGTAGAGAACTGGAATCGATTTTCAAATAATTAAAAATTCCAAACCAGTGGAAAGATGAGACTAACCATGATGACTGCCACCTCTCTTGGTAGAAGAACCCTTTAGCTTCACCTCCCTCCTTGGTGTTCTATTATGTCAGCACACAGGTGAGACAACTGATGGCGTAATAGAATAGATGGAGTAAAAATACTAACCCTTCCTGATATAGTCTTCATTGTTTTTGAGCTGAGAGGCTCAAAATCCACTCCAATATAACCTTCCATGGCTGCAAGAAGATTTTTGCTGAGGCACTGTGATGAATTAATCCAGGATTCCCACCAACGGTTTTCATACCACCCTGGAATAATCCACTGATATTTGCTGCCATACATTTCTTCATCATAAGCCTGCAAATGAAGAAAAACAGAAAAGCTAATAGATATTTTAACAGAGGTATTGAACATAAAAGCAACTGCTTTCTGTTAGTGGGGTTTTTTTCACTCTTAAATTATAGTGTAATCAAAGGATCCATAAGAATTTTGAACAGTTTAGAATAATTGGTAATAATGGAGACTCTTTTCTTGAACACTCCTGTCCTTAGAATTCAGAACATGAGAAGAGAATTTACTAGAACCTGTTTTGCTTTCAATAGACCATTTTTTCAAAAACAGAAAAGTGAAAGTCTATTCTAAAACTCAGGGAGTTAAAGAAGAACACTCTCAGAAGGTATAGCTTTGCACAGAAAATTCTTCATAACACAACTATTATATGAGTGAAAGGACCACCATGCTGCCACGTTTAAACTAAGTTCCTCTTGAATCAACATAAAGACCACATAAAACAGCATTAGGTTAAACAAGAAAACTTGGATCATAGGCACTATGTGGAAACTCTGGATTAGGTGACTGTGCTAAAACAGAGACCCTATGTAGCTTTGCACAGAAAATTCTTCATAACACAACTATTATATGAGTGAAAGGACCACCATGCTGCCACGTTTAAACTAAGTTCCTCTTGAATCAACATAAAGACCACATAAAACAGCATTAGGTTAAACAAGAAAACTTGGATCATAGGCACTATGTGGAAACTCTGGATTAGGTGACTGTGCTAAAACAGAGACCCTATGGATAGTATGATTAGGTGACTGTGCTAAAACAGAGACCATAGAGATAGTATGTTAGCAGTTTCTTCTGAGGAGTATGAATCAATAGTAAATTGATGAAGCAAATTGCAGTGATTTAATTCTTTCAGCAAGAAATTTCTTCATGTGAAATTCTATATTGTTTGAACACTGAATGCAGCCCACTGTACTCAAAAATACTGAGATGATGGTTATCTCCTTTCAATACCCAGCAGATATATGTAAAAGAAAACAGAACTACTTTCTTACTCAGGCACATACGTTGTTGTGCCTAAAAACTGATCTATTCACAGCAGATATTTTTTTTCATTGTGAAGAGTGTTCCAGGATAAAATTAGCAAATTTTATCTCAGATGTTTCTCTCACTGTCTTGTAACTAGATAGTTTTTCTTTTGACATTTCAGTCAGACTCCGTTTCAAAAGTGCAGGTTTCATGCTTCTTTGGTTTCTAATATAAGCAATACTGGAGATAGAAGGCATCAGATAAAAGTTCCAATTTTTAGAAATACATGGTGCAAACTTAGAGCACTTAACTGGAAAACTGCTACATTTTCACAGAAAATATTACAGAAGGAGGAAATAATAAGAATGCTAACAGGACATATTAGTCATTCAGAACATAATTGTTTTGAAAAGTATCCCAAAGCTCATACCAAAAGCCTATCAGATAAATAAAGATGAATAGCAAAAAATATGAAATAGGACAGTGTCCTAAGTATGTTAATACCCAAATTAAAAATGGACCTTAAATCTGTGAAGTCTATTATAATGGTGCCAACTCAGTACATAAATGTATTGTGCACAAAGCCCATTTGTTAGCCCCCTGGTTGCAGGAGCTTTTGTTCAGTCAAAATCAAATATCATGCATTTGTATACAATGCTGCTTGAAAGTGCTCCTATCTGAAGCCTAGTGACTTGTATCTCATATCTTACTTATTCCACAATCCATGTATATAGTTTGTCTTTCTCTTGCTTGTTAATTCTGCCCTTCCAGAAACACATCTGCTTTTGTCCTCCTGCCCATCTCCACTCCTGCCACAGCTATGATGACTCTGCATCCCAGGTCCACCTGTGAGGAAAACAGCAATCCCATCCTGCAGTACTTCCTGATGTCTAAAAGTTTCCATTACACAATTAGGTCATTCAAGACTTTTCAGTGATACAGTGTCTTTTATTTGACAGTTTTCAAATCACTGAGGACACAAACTGACACAGAATAGTGCTTTTAGAGAAGGACAATCTTATATCGTTTCCCCTGCTCTATAGAGATGAAAGTATCAAATTGTGTGTTGCCAGAAAGTATTGGCTGTGAACTATTCTGAAATTGGAGCTGTTGGAAATTTTCTGTTTGCATAAGCACTTGAACTGTTTCCTGCATAATCTGTGAATGCCCTGGGACATGGGCTGAAAATTGAAAATTTCAGAACAGCCAGAAATTCCATCCTGGAAACAAGGGATCATTCCCTCATGGTTGCACTGAAAGACTGGTTACACTTTCATATTTCTGCAAGAATTTGGTTAAAAAAACCCAAAACAAACACTTTTAGAGTTAGTAGCTCTTCATTCAAGATATGGTGGAACGACGGGGCTTGAAGGGTAGTCTGGGGAAGGCAAAAGAACGAAGAAAATTGGTTCCTCCAAAGCTGAGTACCATGACCATGCAGTTATTTTTCTAGTGATAGCACAGTTGATAGTATACAGGCATTTCAGTGTTTGGATTCCAGAAGACGTATTGCAAAATAATGCTTTTGTCACCATTTTCTCCCTGTTGATTCTGCTAAATAGAGATGATTTCAATGTCTAAAAGATAAATTTCCTTGAAATATGTGGATCTTTCTTGAACTGTTTTAATGCAGATGGACCATTTTGTACAAGTTTTAGTTTCTAAGGGAAAGATTTGTTGGAACGCAAGAGCAAGGTGAAGGTTTATAGGTGCCTTGTACCACCAGAACAGCATAAGGTAGCCATGTATCTTCCCTAACCTTTCTCACATGCCCTAGTCAGGCTGCAAAGCCCTGAGCTGCTCTCAAGTAACCAGGAAACTGTCATGGACAATTTTTGTCTTTGTGAAACTGAATTATTTTTTTTTTAAATCTCTTTCAGTTTTTCATTCTAGTCTTAATCCATAAAGAGATGCTTATTTACAACAAAGAAATTCCTATAAGAGATCTTTCTTATGTGTAGTAAACAATTACTGGCAATTTGTTGATGACTGAAGTATTAAGTTTTAAGCAAAAGACCCTAATTTCTATTCCATGAGAAACCTCACATTCATCCTACTGAGGTGAAAATTACATTAGAAGGCTAAAATTTACCACAGAATTAAAATTGCTCACTGTTTTTGACACTGGTGTTAAATGTATAGCTAAGCTTATTTAAACCACTGTAGGAAACACCTGCCAACATTCACTTGGTCTTGAACCAGTCCTGTCATGTTTTTAAATTTTTAAAGTTTGCAACTGAATTATACTATCTTTTAGACCATTTATTGTGAAGGTGTGGGTGCCAGTCTCCTCTTTCAAGTAACAAACAATAGGATGAGAAGAAATGGCCTCAAATTGCACCAGGGGAGGTTTGGATTGGCTGCCCAGGGAAGTGGTTGAGTCACCATGCCTGTAGGTATTTAAAAGACATGTAGATGACACACTGTGGGACATGGTTAGTGGTGGACTTGGCAGTGCTGGGTTAATGGTTGGATGTGATAGTCATAAAGGTCTTTTCCAACCTAAATGATTCTATGATTCTGTATAAACCCCAGTGGATGACCTGAGGAAACCTCACAGCATATGATTGTTTAAGCCAGACAGAAAACTGAGGCAGACTTGAACGATTTTCCCACCTGCATAAGCCATTAGTAAATAATATTCAGGTCATAACCACAAAGAGAAAAAAGAATTTAAATCTCTCACTAGTGCATCTTCCTTTAACAAACTCAAAGCCTTTCTCTGGCTGACATCAGTCACCCTGTAAAATATAACAGGGAATCAGAAGTGAAACCTGTCTGAAGATACACCTGGAAAAGAGGTGTTAAAAGACTTGACATACCTAAATTATTGTGCTCTTAGGCACAAATCTGTAGGAGTGCATGAGTCAACAATATATTTTATGACTAATAATAAGCTTACTGACATATTGTAGTGCATTAATATACAAATGA
>NW_008669968.1:78619-81197 GCF_000695815.1 Acanthisitta chloris | reverse complement strand
AACTCTCAAATAAATGCATTCATACAAGTCTACATGATGCCTCAGATTTTTCCAGGCTCCAGAAAAATCCACCTTATTATTTTTGACACTAATGTACTTTAGAAGCAGCCAGCACTCTTTAAACCACTCAGAGTTACACACATTTCCCATGTTTGTACCAAACCATTGCCACAGAAAGCTGTGGCAGGAGTTTGTGTGAAAGAGACATCCTCTCCTTCCTTCAAACTAGAGAGATACAGACAAGAGGACAGCTTGCCCCTCCAAGGACTTCTAGGATTTCTTCAGTGGCTTCACATGCACATGGACTTGGAAAAGAATTGTAGAGGAAGGCAACTAGAAATTTACGGCAACAGCAAAAACAAGGTCAATCCCTTGCTGATGTTGGATTGGAAGACTGTCCTGACCAGGACCCCTCTACTGGGGAAATGCATCTCAACCCCAAGAGATCTGAGGAGGAGCTGAGCTGCAAAAAGACCATACTTTCTTCCAGGAATGGAAAAATGGGAGAATCTCTCTGTCAATTCAGTGGAAATGCCAGAACAAAGAGATGTCAAAACCCATCAGAGGTGAGAAAAATGAAAAAGAAAATAGTACTTTCCATTTCCTTTTGGATGAAAACAGATTCAGTTCCTTTCAAACATACTCTACAATCTCCTTTCCAAATTTTACCACCAACTGGGACAGCTGCTGGGGATAAACCAAAATGCATCTGAGGCACACATAGCACTCAGATTTTGAACTTCTGCCTCTCTTTGCTTGGATAAGTAACTGTCTCACTAAGTGAACACTAAAAAAAAACACCCTCTGAAATCATTATTGCTTTTCCATGATATTTATTGTGTTCTTGGAGCATACAGGATTAAACTTACTATTTAGACTAAGAATTCAATACCAATACAAATTTTAGGCCACTAAAATCTGCCTCTGGCAGTTTTGGTGGGTTTTTTAGGCAGATACAAATACAGACTCACATTTTAATCCTGCTATTTTCAATGGCAATAACAGTGTGCATGTTTACAGCATATTCACACATATGAACAAACAGTGAGGGTAAGGAATTTTATGTTTGCTGGTCTTACTGTATTTCTTTTAGTTCAAAAAACTTTATTTTTTACAAACTAATATTTTCTTTCATGCAATACATGTAAAATGTACAGCAGTTAGAAGGGAATTATGACTGTACAATTACCAACATTTTCAGCAACAGGAATTATTAGTGTTGCTGAGTTTGGATGCATAGGAACTGTTTGAATTTCTTATTCTTTCAAAGCTAAACATGCAAAGCCACATACATGCAGATGTTACCACCAGAACACAACTCTTGGACAAGATTCTAATTTTGCTGTTCTCTGTTTCTCCTGCTATATATACAAGTATGTTCCTGGATCTGATGTGAAGAGAAACACTCAGGTGTGATTTGGCATTTAATTCCACTGCAGGAAAGCAATAAGAAGAAGCTAACCATGCAGTCTATGCCTAAATTCCACAGAGGTCAAGTACAAAGTATTTCATTGAAAGAGAAATGGAGCTCTAAGCATGTGTAACCTCTCTTTAGGATATAAACCTGCACAGACCTGAACCTCATGAAGAAATATTTATGTTTGATTGGGCGGGTTTTTTTAATTCAAATATAGCACATTCTTTCTTCTGATATGAAATTAAATTTATTTACTTACACAGCAGAAAACTTTCACAGCCATTTCCTCATCAAACTGGCCAAGGATTATCCGAACATCATTACCCTGCAGATTGAATAAAAAACATGGCAGTTAAATACAGTCACAGCCTTTCCAGATACCACTGCAGTCGTCCATTCAAATCATGTAGGGGGTTAGCACTGATTACAGCTGCAGACAGCAGAATTAATACAGAACTATTCAATTTTCTATAAGTTCAAGGAGCTGAATTACTGCAGAAGAGAACAGCTGAGGTGTTAAAAGAAAACTATTAGGCAATAGCAGTAATGAGGATAAAACTGTAACATTACAGTCAAATACTACTTGTCAAATGCTACTATTCAATAACACTAAACCACCAAATATTCTTTTCATCCGTTGCAAGATTTCTTTTAAAATTTTGCATATTAAAACCAGCTGAAGCTTTTCACTGTTTACATGAAAAAAATGCTATAAAATTAAGAAACTAGAGATTTCTAAGTGAGATAAAATGCCTTGGTATTATGCCTGCTTTAGTAATTTTTAAAGGTTTTACTCATACAACATCTTCTCTACAGTCACTATAACACATTGTCAAACCCCCTTCTCCTCCTCCCTCCCACCTCCACACATTACAAAAAAATCATCACACTTTAAGAATATATGACTGAAGTCAAGAGACATCA
Organism: Acanthisitta chloris; assembly: GCF_000695815.1. Classification (NCBI taxonomy): domain Eukaryota; kingdom Metazoa; phylum Chordata; class Aves; order Passeriformes; family Acanthisittidae; genus Acanthisitta; species Acanthisitta chloris. The sequence continues at coordinate 78,856 of NW_008669968.1, read as the reverse complement.
TTTTACTTTCATCCTTAGAAACATATTTAGAAAATATTCCTAAATTCAGGAGCCTATGCAGGAAAATATTTCTCCAGGAACAGGGCTAACCTTTCTCTCATACGAAAAAATTACTTCTAACACCTATAAAACACAGAACAGATAGTATTTCATGACTTCATATCACCTTTTTTCACACAAAAGCAGAGTTCTCAGCAAAAGCTTGAACAAATTGAATTTTTCATTACTTTCATAAAA
>NW_008669968.1:67677-78593 GCF_000695815.1 Acanthisitta chloris | reverse complement strand
TCTCCAAGGAAAAATGCAACGTATGATTCAGTATGAATTTCAGTGGGAAAAAAATCATTTCAATTTTAATTAAATCAATTTATCAAAGATTTTTAGTTTAGATAACTTCAATGTTTATTTCCTGTGCAGCAGAAAAGATTATAATTGACAAAAAGATATTAGAATTCTTCTGCAATTAAATGCATGAAATTAGTATCACTCTTAGCATGGTTAAAGCTGGAAATAACGTAGTATGCTTTGCTCATTCTGAACCTGTGCATTTTCAGTAGGCCTGCTTCTCTTTTTTTATATTCAGTCACTGACTGATAAAGTAATGCAGGTCTTATTCAAGTGGATTAGATTATTTTCAAACAAATCTAACAAGGTCACATGAAACTAAACAAACAAATTACACAAATTACAGCAACAGTATTACAATTTTTGTAAGGACAATAAATAGATTTAGGAATTAATTATGCAGAAAAAAATCCACCTCTCAAATACTATTTCTGATTTTTACATTTTTAGAATAATTCGGTCACTCTTGGAACTCCAACTCTAAATCACTTGACCACTCTGAACAAAAAAATGCAGATTTAGTATTTGAAAAAAAGAAAAAGGGCAGCAACGTTTGATGAAAAAAAATAAGTGGCACAGCACCTAATTATTAAACTTAAAATTGAACACATTCCTATTAACTTTATAACATGCTGAAAACAAATTTTAAAAAAAACAAACCCAAGAAGATGTAAACGATGTGACCTGAGTTTATGAGCACCAGAGACTGTAGTCAGGGTGTAGAGAATAATCCCACAGTGCACATGCAGCAGTGCTGCCCACTGGCTGTGCAGCAACCTTGAGACTGAAGTTGCAGCACCTGTGGTTTATGGTTCCACACATTAAGACATTGTTTCCACTTGACTATCACATAATTTATTATGAAACCATGTCACCAAAGAATTGTGTGTTAGAACACCTGTAGAAGGAACTAATTTAGGAAGTCTATACAATAGCTCTTCCTCTTCCACACGTAACATTCTTCCCCTGTACAATGACACACTCCTCAGTAAGCCTCTTTCTCTCGAACTCTACTTTTTGTGTCCCCATCCACATTTTTCCCAAATTTGTTCCTGAAGAATTGCATTCAAGATTGCAAATAGGCCTAGATCCATTTGATGCCAGGCTTGGATCTGCTGGCTCCATCCTGCATAAGAGACATTGAAGCTTCAAACTCATGCAGCTGGATGTAGCTCACGTCCATTGTAGAGGTTTTATCTAGATGGATAACAAAGTCTGCATTGTAGTTTTTCAGAGCTGGGCTCATGTCAGTGCTCGTGGGTCAAAGTATATGTCCACATTATAGTCTCATGAAAAGAGAAACATCAGACATTTGCTGGGCATAACATTTTCCCCCCTTCTGTAATACTCTTAACTGACTATAAACCAGTATGATTTCCTGGCAAAGACGTATTATTCCTTTACATCAACCCTTATGGACTGATGCAAGCTAACACAGTGGAACTCTTTTGTAGGGATCAAAGCAGTCACCCACTGGATCCCAGCAAGTGTCAAGTCCTCTTTCTTTCTCACAGAGTTGTAAATTGCTTGCATGGAGCTAAAACATATTTGACAGAAGAGTTTTTAATTCATGGAACTAGGCAGGTGATCTACAAGATGATTAAAAACATCCCAGGGGGAAGGCAACACCCAAAACTGCACTTATATAAAAAGACCAATGTTTAGACCATTTGCCAGATGGTGAGCTGTCATATTTACTCTTCTCAGAGATTAGAGTAGCAATATCAACATTTAAGCTTTGCCCCTCCATAAGAAATACATATGTTCCCATATGGACTAAAGTTCAAACATAAAAATGAAGAACAGTTGCATTTCATATACCCACAGTTGTGGCAGACTGCATTAAAACACATGTTATAAATTAAGACTATAGCGCAGCCTAAAAAAATTAATGACTCTGTTGATCCCATCTTTACTTCATATAGGTGAGGATATGATTTGTCTACTAAATATAGTGTCTTTGGTAGTGCCAGCAGCCAAGCAGCATAAACCCTGAAGACAGTGAAGATCAACACATCTAAGATGCTCCACTGAGGGATGAAGAACAACTTGTCTCCTCCACTACCGTTTCTAACAGCCTCAGACATGAGGCTTTAGCCTTTTCGGCGTTTTTGAGTGATGCACATTATGCTGGAATAGGCAGCTATTTTTTACTTTTTTTTTGTCCTGTAGAGCTTCCCTTCTGTGATCAGATTTTAATCTGTCTCGTTTCTAATGAATAACACCACGATGTTGTATTATACAGCTTTCCAGAGAAGGATTGCTACAATATCTCATCTGCCAGGAAAAGTCAATGTCTTGGCAGGCTCTTTATGAAATACCTAAATTGAACAGCTCAGATACTCTGTCTTATTCTCTATTATGTATCTGACAGTCAAGAGGTTATCAATAAATCTACACAAAGCTAGGTAACTTTGACAATAGAGGTATTCACATGTTCAGCCCTCTAATTGCCTGGATGTCCACTTGAAGAGCTATAGATGAGCCTCTGACTTTCGCTGTGGAATCAGATGGTGAAGGTGAACTAGAGGACATCAACTCCCACCATCATACATGCTGGCAAAACTTGCTGATGTCTGTTAGTGTGTATGTCACTCACTGAGATTGACACCACATACAAGCCTGCTCATGGCACAAAATTTTAAAACTTACTGAAACTCAGCTCTTAGAATGAGAGATCATGTTCAACCAGTATTCAGAAAAGCCTATTGTCTTTGGTAAATCAGATAGAAAGGGTTTTTTGTCCACCATGCAAGGCACAAGAAAGTTGGAAGCAGAAGTGTTATTGCTCATACAATTTGTCAGTGCATGCTTAGAATTTTTAAGCGTATTCAAATGCATATCCTCCAATGTCCCTTTCTCTGAATGCAAAAATTAGTTTTAAAGATATCCTTAAGCTTGAATTTACCTTTCAGCTGTGATTCAAAGGGGCTGGAGTCAAAGCAGTAGAAACTAAGGTGGTTGCTGAGAAAAATATAAAACCTCTTTCTGCAAATCATACCAGAATTTTCTATTTTGCATTGCATGATCATAACTTACATTTAAATCATGTTTATGAAAATAAAAGACATTTCAGGGAAAGTGATACCAGTTTACCTGTATAAGGTTTACATCCTGAAGAAAAGAATGAACATTTATAGAACTGGATAGTTAAGTTCTGTGCCTACCGTGTACCCAACAACAGCTAACCTTATATTCCTGTCAAGAGCAAGCAATTGTCTGGATAATTGCTAATTTATTGTTTTACTATTTTGTTCTGAAGAAAAACTCAAGAGATAACTAATGCATTGTTAGCTGAGTCTTCTGGCCTTCCTTATAAAAAACCCCAGTGTGTTGTTGACATAAGGGAAACCTAGATTCACATTGTTTCTTCTAACTTTCAACACAAATAAACATGCCTATACTCTTTTTGTTTCTTGTTATTGCATGATCCATTGGTTAAAATAGTTCTTCCTTAGGAATTGTTAGTAAAAATGTGGACTTTACTGATAACATACTGAAGTCTCTTCAACCTCAGACAGGAAATGCAAACTGGCTTAGATGGAGCAGACACAAATTACTTCCTATAAGCATAATCTTTACCTATTAAAAAAAACATTATTTTTAAATGAAAAACATTCAGGCTTACATCTGTAGACTGCAGGAATAATAAAACACACTAGTTTACCATGCCCCAGAACTCTTCCAGCTAGTTTCAGTAATGGTTTAGACTTACACAGGTTGATATTCTTGTTTTAATTCTTTTTAATAGAATTTAGTTGACTAAGGTTTTTGCAATCTGTTTTACACATATTTAAGTATTTGCAGGATCATGGCTTTGATTGCATATCATATGTATTCTATGCTAGCATCAATTTGATCCTTCTGCAGCTGTTCAATCATTTTTGTCATGTTCAGAGGCAGTTTAAGATTCATACCTCCTATGTCTAGTTTATTGCTGGTTGCACTGCATGATAATGCTAAAATATAATTTTAATTTTATGAGATGCCAGGAGTCTAATAAATCATTGTAGTAAGAGAAGAATGGTAAATTATTCTGGTATCAAATTTATTTTTCCTCTTTTTCCCCTATGATTCATATGAAATAATGCAGATGATGTAAGCAGAGAATTAAATCTGAAATCTGTAATGAAGCTAATGGGAAGAGTCTCAATGCTTTTTCTCCATGATAATTTACCTTAAAAGGGATGTTTCCAAACCTCGACAGTTTTCACATGTATATCACTAAGACTGGGGCACCAGGTAAAAACATTAAGCCAGCAACAACTTTCTTTATTTAGTCTCTCTATCAGGTACTATTAAAAATATTTGCTATACGCATGGACCTTCATTGACTTAAGCAGGACTAGGCCCTCAAAACACCTTTTTTTTAATCTTATTATGCAATGGAATAGGAAAATAGGAAATAGTAAAAAAAACCCAATCATCACTTTCTTGTTATTCCTCAAACAGCAGCACATACCTTAAGCTTCTTTACACCAGTGCAGGGATCATTAGAAAAACTCTCAGTATCTGAAATCTCGACATCTTCACCATAAAGGACGCCAGTCAGATCATTCCTCACCTGTCAGAAGTTGAGAAAAAGGCAAACTAGTGAACTGAGACTCAGTGAGAAGGAAGCAGATGGACCATATTTATCACTGTAATGACAAGCTATGATCTCGACGATGATATATGCACCCACATTTTTTTTCCATTTCGCCTAAAATCTGATCAAGGCACAATTCCTTTATAACTATAATCTACTATCAACGGCTGTACTATATAAAGAGCCTTCCTATGTGTGGTGAAAAGTTCACAGTGGGTTCCCACTTTGCATCATGAGGAGGACAATTCTCCAGTCTTTCCAGTGCTGTTAAGACCAAAACCTTTGGTGCAGCCAAAATGATGTTTGAGACTGTATAAAGGGAAAAGACTCATCAAGGAAACTCTTTCATATTCTCAGTGCTCAGTACTCATTTGAAAACAGTGTCAGCTGGTCCTAGCATGAATCAGCAGAGCTTAGTTTATATCACTTAGGGATTGACAAAGCTTAATGAACTCCTCTGTGTCCTCCCCCTCTCTTAGACCATGCATCTTATCATGAGGCAGCAAGTGGTGTAGTTTGGTTAAAGGTGACACGTACAACTCTGTACCAACAGATTTTTTTTATCTGTTTCTTACAATAGCGGTAAGACTGTCCTCTTTGAACTCTGTCTAATAGCACAAAGAAGTCTGATAACATACAAAGCAATCTGGCTACCTATTCAAGTTTTCTTTCCATATAACTACTTCAAGGTTTTCTGTCTTAATCACTGATGTCTTTTCTCCAGCCACACAACTGCAAAAACAGTTTCACATTACTATTCCTAACAGATATGCAAAAATAATTTTAGTCTGTAATGTGATTACAGACTGAAATGAAGACAGTGGCACACCAATTTTAAGTTAATAAAATTATGATTGCATTCATTGCACTGATTGTCTATTTAATTTGTTTGTAATAACAGAAATAGGAGACGCAAATCACAGTGTAAAACAGGTGTCTCAAATGCAAACACAGAAAATACAAGATGGAAGAGAAATATATGTGATATTAAACAGGAAAATTTAGAAGTCTATGTATCATATGTAGATACTTTCCGATGACCCTCTCTGTAGGTAATTTCCTGACAATCATTACCACACTGGTACCTTAATTACTTCTTTCATGGCCTCTACATCATCTTATTCCTTTTAACCATACTTTGAAATTACTAAGATATGTTTTTCCATTATAGTCTTCTACAATTATTAAAACAGCTGAACATATAGGTAATTTAAAAAATAATGTTATTTTAGAGAAGCAAGTCAGAATGGTCAGCCCACAAAGATCTGAGTTATATCCTATAACCTTTTGTAATGTTATGATCAGTTTTTAAGCTCATCCTGTGAAAATGTGTTCACTGACAAAAAATGATCAGAAGTGACTCCTTTTTCTGCCAGTATATTAGAAAAATGAATTGTTGATATTTTAGCTCCAGCAATGCTCCTTATGATACAGAAAAGTTGTTTTTCTGAAACAAACCATCAGTGATAACAAAAGAAAACAGACTTCTCTTGATGACAGTTTAGCTAATGTTCAAAATCCTTCTACCTAGTATGAAAGTTCACGAACGCTATTATTTGCAACAGACAAAAAGTAACATTTTCCTTAGCTAGCATAAATTTTTTCAAAGGAATACAATTTGTTGTATGCTTCTACACCATACTGTCCTTTCTTCTGCAAAACAAGACTTTTTTCAGTTTCAGGTTTGATTTTCTCATACTTTCTTGATTTTATTCTGGAACAAATTCCAGTCATTCTTTCAATCTAAAAAAGACTAGATTAGCATTACTCGGCTAAACTGAGCAGAAAGCAGCTGATTTACCGAATACTGTTTAGTCAAGTTAGACCATTATTAACATGAGAGCAATGATAAAAAATACACATTCAATATTATTAAAATAGATTAACACGTATCAATAGGATTCAGTGGTGGGCACAAGGCTGACTTTATAAAATTTACACTTCAGACTGTCTACTGGCTTGCTGTGATTCTCTTCTTTCAGAACTTGTTCATGAATTCTTCAATTGCTTGTGTTTGGGTTTTTTTCTGAGCAACACTTTTTTATATTCGGCCAGAGAGGAATTTCTTTGACACACTCCTGGTCCACCTACTAGAAGGCAAGTACTCTGTGGTTTTCAGAGCTCTTAGACTTTTCACTGAACTACTGATTAACCTCCCAAAAGATGTGCCTTATTAGATCTGGTGTTGAAGAAGTTGAAAACCTTTTCCCTTCACTGCTACAATCAGATACTTTATGTTTTCCAGATTCATCTGTTGTGGAGATTTTGTCAAAAGAAAGGTGATTCTTTCACATTAGCTCAACAAGGTATTAGGAGCTCTATAAGAATTTTCAAGGTTTACATTGTTTTTCTAGAAGACAATGGGTTTTTTCCCTTTCAATGCTCTGACCACTAGTCTGACACGTCATCTTGTGCCTGGTCTGGGGATATTTTTACTATATTTTCCAGTCTTTGCTTCCTATTTTCATACCTTTTTTTCACCATCCTCAGATTCTTTTCTTCCTTCATAAATACTCTAAATATATCATGGAACGGAAACTCGTCATTTCCTTCCTACAGAGGTTCTTCACTTTTTTCAAATAAATTTAACTACAGAATCTTCTGAATTGGATTTGGGTCCAATGTCAGAATTTGCAAAACCTCACCTCCAGTTCTAGAGCTGCCAATTCTTGCTGGATACGTTGCAATTTTTGATGAAATTTGTGAAACTCAGAATACAAAATGCAGCATGTTTTGTTTTAGCAGATGCTTGCAGCCCTGGAAAGCACATCACCAGTGATATGAGCAGTTTTAGAGCTCAGCAGCAATTGCTTCGTTCCACCAACTCCAAGTAAGGAGAATTGTAAACTACTATACTTCTGCTTCTTTGTTGTGTAAATAGGATAATTTCAACTGGAGGAAACTGCTGCAGAAAGTTGTAACAAAACTGTCTGAAGTTTTATTGGGAATCCACAGTTCCTATGTAAATTTTGGACTGACTTGTAATACAGAAGCAGTACAATTCCATGTGGCTTAGTCCCTTGTTAACAATTCAATGAAGACTGTAGCTCTGTGCCTGTTTATATTAACTTTAAACACTTTAAAGACTCTATTTCATTTTCCCAAAACAAGAACTACCAGACCTGATCATCAATAAACCTGGAAATTTTCACAACCACTGCTCAGAGACCCTAGTCCTTCACTCAGGGGGAAAAAAAAGAGCACATTTACACTGCTCTGCCTACAAAGCTAGATGAAATAATTATTTCACTGTACTACATATTTAATCTAGATGTGGTCAACTTCAAAAATTACTGGAGTGCAAAAAATGTGTTTACCCAGGAGGAAGCTCCAAAACATGAAGGGCTTATATCATGTAAGGGATGCAATTGCAGGAAGAAAAGGATGTCCCCTTGTGCTAGAGGGACAAGAGAAGATGGGACACAAGAGAATGGGGTATTCCCCCTCATTCAGCCAGAGCTGCTCTGTGATACAGCTCATATGACCGATATAAGACTTTAAGGTTTGCTATCAAGTTTGGCTGTATCTTTTTCCTGTGAAGTGGATGGCAGCAATACTTGCCTACCTCATAGCTGTTGTATCAAATTCAGTGACGTTTGAGAGGCAAACAAAGTCCCTGACCCTGCACCTGTGAAGGAAGAAATACAGGGTTTTGAGGAGCCAAGAACTTGCACTACCAGGGAAGAAATTAATTTCTTTAATCTCTAGCAAACTGAAAGAGTAGAGAATAACTAAGTGGGCTGTAAAAAATAATAATCTAGGGGAGACCAAGTTGCAACACTCTTGTGGTCTGTATCAGGAAGGATGGGTGTAGGTTTAAGGAAAGGAAGTGGATGTTAGGAAGCAGCATAGGCCAGCTGCTCCCTAAGGAAAAGGGATGCAAATGCAGTAACACATCCCCCAGATCAAGGACCTCACCAGCCAGCACCCCAGCAAGGGGAGCAGGAGAGAACAGCCAGTTTCAACCATGAGGCGACTACTTCACCCAAGTTCACAGTAATAAGGCACATCCAGGGTAAAAGTGGGAAGTCCATCCAATAGTCTGGGATGGGATCAGCTCTGGTGAGAATAACCTGGATCAGACACAACCTGTGATTGCTGACATATCTGAGGACAAGCTAAGACATGGGGCCGAGCCAAAAGGGTCCATGCCAGACATGGCTGTGGTGGAGAGGGTGAGAAACCAGCACTCCCACAGCATTGCTGGGGCATGGACTGATGGCACCAGGTTGAGCTGAAATGGGGTCCTGGGTTGTGGGATGGGGGGCAGCCTTGGGGGGCTGGTCAGGGGCAGAAAGGACTTTTGGTGCTCTCAGAGCCCTGACACAGAATTTTGGCTGGTTTTTACTTCCTACATGAAGTTTGCATGACAATTCTCTGCATCCAATATGTAAATGATACTCTACCTCAAAAGTATACAAAAGTTGCACACATATTGATTTTGTTTTAGGTGAACTGAGATTGCTCAGTTCAGCGGAATTAGTGCAAGCACCTGCTCACCAGTGGTAAATATTTTGCATCCATTTGACCCCAATATTTTATTTTTAGCAAGCCAATTTTTTGCTATTTTTTTCCCAGGAAAACAATAAAGAAAGGTGATATTCCTGACGAACTGCCAACCTAGTGATGTTTGGATTCAGGGATCTCTGCTGATTGATGTTTCAAACTAGGTTTCAGATTAAACATTTAAAGCATGGTTCATTCAGTTAATCCTAACTCTGCCAGTTGCAAAATAAATGTAATAATTTTTAGATTAATCATGCTACTTTGCTTTTAACGGACATTTATGATAACCTTTGGGTTCACTAAAGCTGCATGTAAGTACAGCAAGCTAAATCCTTGTCATTCAGGGCAGCCTAATCCTACCAAATGTTGATCATAAGAGACTCGTAATGAATGAGAACTGGTCAGACCAAAAGGATTACACAGTCAGATATTTTACTAAGATTTCCTGCTGTGGAAAATATACTGTGTACTGTAAAATGTTGTACTGTAGGAGTTTCAGTACAGTGATATAAATATATGTGTTCAAAACAAATGCTTGAATGGTAAGAAAAAAAAGTTCCTCATTACATGGACAAAATGTAAATTGTGAGTAATTGCATAGGACAGATTACAATTTCTGGGTTTAGTAAAGACAGAGATCTCACCATATACGATGAGCTACAAGCAAACATAATTATCCCTATTTTCATTCCAATGAAAGAACACATTACTCACATTTAGAGGCTTAGAAGCAGTGAGTGAAACTTACTTTCAACAAATCCTTTATCTGGATAAGGTTGTGTAATACTAAATACTGATAGTTGTCATTGTCCTTAGAAGAAATTTGAGATACACTTCTAGTGATATACACATCATTTGGGATTACAAAAATGAAACAGGTGGTAGAAACTCAAGTGAAGCAGTGGGACAAAAGATGAAGCATAGATCAACCAAGAGGAAACAGTAAAATATTATTTTAGGTATTAGGAAAGAGTCCTATTTAGACAAAAAGTAAAAGATTAAATATGTCTTATTCTGTAAAGGAGAAATGAAATCAGAGATGCACTGGATTTCCTTTTTTATTCAAAAGAAAAAAAAACATGCTTGTGTTTTCCAGGGTGAGAGGAAGGGAAGAAGAGTTTTTACCTGGGTAAACTGCCAGTACAGACTTTCATAAAAAATACAACATTTTATATTGAAGTAAGATGTTAGTATATGGATCTAACCTGGTAACTAATGCAATCAATATAACTCCTACAAGAAGTGCCTGACTATTTCTGTGTGGACTAGAGTAATAATAATATTACTAACAATTACTAACAATTACTAACAATATTTTTGTTGTATTTATGTTATAGCTTTAACTACATATTCCAGTAAAAAATGCTAATTATCCTTCTTTCTGCCTGGAATGTCAAAATGGTAAATATGATTTTGCATGTGATCTGTGTGACTATCACACAGATCATACCTATTTAAACTTCTATAAAGTCACCTAAAAATGCTCTAATTTCCCCCCAAATTCTCTAAAGTAAGAAAAGTAGGGTTCTTGTGGTAGGGGGATGCTAAATTAGAGGGTTTTAAGGTGACTTACAAACAGTTCGAGTTAGAAGGTGATTTCTCTGCAACAAGATGATGAAATTAATTCATGTTATCCAGAGGTGGATCACTTTCTGTCAGGTATTTGAAGACACCAGTGTATTACAGTGAAGTAAATGTTTAGCTGGGAAAAAAACCCAAGGATTTGCACTATGACAAAGTATAAACATATTAGGTTCCTATTAAT